>NC_039366.1:10885822-11130378 GCF_003573695.1 Papaver somniferum
TTTTCAAATTTTGAACTTGAAATGATCGGAAGTCAACTCAGTTACCCAAACTTCCGAATATGGGTTGTCTAACCTTCTATATTGGCCCTTAGAACCACCTAGAGCCATGGCATGGTTTGTTTTGAACTTGTAATATTCGGAGGATAATTGTTTTTTGTAAAACGAAACGCTTGGTTTCCATTTCGGTTGCAGGTGTAACCAACCCGCAATTAAGTCCCGAATGTACGATGCCCCAAAAATCAGAATTTGGGAAAAACTGATACTTTTCAAATTTTGAACTTGCAATAATCGGAAGTCAACTCAGTTACCCAAACTTCCGAATATGGGTTGTCTAACCTTCTATATTGGCCCTTGGAACCACCTAGAGACATGGCATGGTTTGTTTTGAACTTGTAATATTTGGAGGATAGTTGTTTTTTGTAAAGTCCCGAATGTACGATGACCCAAAAATCAGAATTTGGGAAAAACTGATAATTTTTAAATTTTGAACTTGCAATAATCGGAAGTCAACTCAGTTACCCAAACTTCCGAATATGTGTTGTCTAACCTTCTACATTGGACCTTGGAACCACCTAGAGACATGACATGGTTTGTTTTGAACTTGTAATATTCGGAGGATAATTATTTTTTGTAAAGTACCGAATGTACGATGGCCCAAAAATCAGAATTTGGGAAAAACTGATACTTTTCAAATTTTGAACTTGCAATAATCGGAAGTCAACTCAGTTACCCAAACTTCCGAATATGGGTTGTCTAACCTTCTATATTGGCCCTTGGAACCACCTAGAGCCATGGCATGGTTTGCTTTGAACTTGTAATATTCGGCGGATAATTGTTTTTTGTAAAGTCCCGATGTACGATGGACCAAAAATCAGAATTTGGGAAAAACTGATACTTTTCAAATTTTGAACTTGCAATAATCGGAAGTCAACTCAGTTACCCAAACTTCCGAATATGGGTTGTCTAACCTTCTATATTGGCCCTTGGAACCACCTAGATCCATGGCATGGTTTGTTTTGAACTTGTAATATTCGGAGGATAATTTTTTTTTGTAAAGTCCCGAATGTACGATGGCCCAAAAATCAGAATTTGGGAAAAACTGATACTTTTGAAATTTTGAACTTGCAATAATCGGAAGTCAACTCAGTTACCCAAACTTCCGAATATGGGTTGTCTAACCTTCTATATTGGCCCTTGGAACCACCTAGAGCCATGGCATGTTTTGTTTTAAACTTGTAATATTAGGTGGATAATTTTTTTTTTGTAAAGTCCCGAATGTACGATGGCCCAAAAATCAGAATTTGGGAAAAACTGATACTTTTCAAATTTTGAACTTGCAATAATCGGAAGTCAACTCAGTTACCCAAACTTCTGAATATGGGTTGTCTAACCTTCTATATTGGCCCTTGGAACCACCTAGAGCCATGGCATGGTTTGTTTTGAACTTGTAATATTCGGAGGATAATTTTTTTTTGTAAAGTCCTGAATGTACGATGGCCCAAAAATCAGAATTTGGGAAAAATTGATACTTTTCAAATTTTGAACTTGCAATAATCGGAAGTAAACTTAGTTACCCAAACTTCCGAATATGGGTTGTCTAACCTTCTATATTGGCCCTTGGAACCACCTAGAGCCATGGCATGGTTTGTTTTGAACTTGTAATATTCGGAGGATAATTTTTTTTGTAAAGTCCCGAATGTACGATGGCCCAAAAATCAGAATTTGGGAAAAACTGATACTTTTCAAATTTTGAACTTGCAATAATCGGAAGTCAACTCAGTTACCCAAACTTCCGAATATGAGTTGTCTAACCTTCTATATTGGCCCTTGGAACCACCTAGAGCCATGGCATGGTTTGTTTTGAACTTGTAATATTTGGAGGATAATTTGTTTTTGTAAAGTCCCGAATGTACGATGGCCCAAAAATCAGAATTTGGGAAAAACTGATACTTTTCAAATTTTGAACTTGCAATAATCGGAAGTCAACTCAGTTACCCAAACTTCCGAATATGGGTTGTCTAACCTTCTATATTGGCCCTTGGAACCACCTAGAGCCATGGCATGGTTTGTTTTGAACTTGTAATATTCGAAGGCTAATTTTTTTTTGTAAAGTCTCGAATGTACGATGGCCCAAAAATCAGAATTTGGGAAAAACTGATACTTTTCAAATTTTGAACTTGCAATAATCGGAAGTCAACTCAGTTACCCAAACTTCCGAATATGGGTTGTCTAACCTTCTATATTGGCCCTTGGAACCACATAGAGCCATGGCATGGTTTGTTTTGAACTTGTAATATTCAGAGGATAATTTTTTTTGTAAAGTCCCGAATGTACGATGGCCCAAAAATCAGAATTTGGGAAAAACTGATACTTTTCAAATTTTGAACTTGCAATAATCGGAAGTCAACTCAGTTACCCAAACTTCCGAATATGGGTTGTCTAACCTTCTATATTGGCCCTTGGAACCACCTAGAGCCATGGCATGGTTTGCTTTGAACTTGTAATATTCGGCGGATAATTGTTTTTTGTAAAGTCCCGAATGTACGATGGACCAAAAATCAGAATTTGGGAAAAACTGATACTTTTCAAATTTTGAACTTGCAATAATCGGAAGTCAACTCAGTTACCCAAACTTCCGAATATGGGTTGTCTAACCTTCTATATTGGCCTTTGGAACCACCTAGAGCCATGGCATGGTTTGTTTTGAACTTGTAATATTCGGAGGATAATTGTTTTTTGTAAAGTCCTGAATGTACGATGTCCCAAAAATCAGAATTCGGGAAAAACTGATACTTTTCAATTTTTGAACTTGAAATGATCGGAAGTCAACTCAGTTACCCAAACTTCTGAATATGGGTTGTCTAACCTTCTATATTGGCCCTTGGAACCACCTAGAGCCATGGCATGGTTTGTTTTGAACTTGTAATATTTGGAGGATAATTGTTTTTTGTAAAGTCCTGAATGTACGATGGCCCAAAAATCAGAATTTGGGAAAAACTGATACTTTTCAAATTTTGAACTTGAAATGATCGGAAGTCAACTCAGTTACCCAAACTTTTGAATTTGGGTTGTCTAACCTTCTATATTGGCCCTTGGAACCACCTAGAGCTATGGCATGGTTTGTTTTGAACTTGTAATATTCGGAGGATAATTGTTTTTTGTAATGTCCCGAATGTACGATGGCCCAAAAATCAGAATTTGGGAAAAACTTATACTTTTCAAATTTTGAACTGGCAATAATCGGAAGTCAACTCAGTTACACAAACTTCCGAATATGGGTTGTCTAACCTTCTATATTGGCCCTTGGAACCAGCTAGAGCCATGACATGGTTTGCTTTGAACTTGTAATATTCGGCGGATAATTGTTTTTTGTAAAGTCCCGAATGTACGATGGACCAAAAATCAGAATTTGGGAAAAACTGATACTTTTCAAATTTTGAACTTGCAATAATCGGAAGTCAACTCAGGTACCCAAACTTCCGAATATGGTTTGTCTAACCTTCTATATTGGCCCTTGGAACCACCTAAAGCCATGACATGGTTTGTTTTGAACTTGTAATATTCAGAGGATAATTGTTTTTTGTAAAGTCCCGAATGTACGATGTCCCAAAAATCAGAATTTTGGAAAAACTGATACTTTTCAAATCTTGAACTTGAAATGATCGGAAGTCAACTCAGTTACCCAAACTTCTGAATATGGGTTGTCTAACCTTCTATATTAGCCCTTGGAACCACATAGAGCCATGGCATGGTTTGTTATGAACTTGTAATATTCGGAGGATAATTATTTTTTGTAAAGTACCGAATGTACGATGGCCCAAAAATCAGAATTTGGGAAAAACTGATACTTTTCAAATTTTGAACTTGCAATAATCGGAAGTCAACTCAGTTACCCAAACTTCCGAATATGGGTTGTCTAACCTTCTATATTGGCCCTTGGAACCACCTAGAGCCATGGCATGGTTTGCTTTGAACTTGTAATATTCGGCGGATAATTGTTTTTTGTAAAGTCCCGATGTACGATGGACCAAAAATCAGAATTTGGGAAAAACTGATACTTTTCAAATTTTGAACTTGCAATAATCGGAAGTCAACTCAGTTACCCAAACTTCCGAATATGGGTTGTCTAACCTTCTATATTGGCCCTTGGAACCACATAGAGCCATGGCATGGTTTGTTTTGAACTTGTAATATTCGGAGGATAATTGTTTTTTGTAAAGTCCCGAATGTACGATGTCTGTACGATGTCCCAAAAATCAGAATTTGGGAAAAACTGATACTTTTCAAATTTTGAACTTGAAATGATCGGAAGTGAACTCAGTTACCCAAACTTCTGAATAAGGGTTGTCTAACCTTCTATATTGGCCCTTGGAACCACCTAGAGCCATGGCATGTTTTGTTTTGAACTTGTAATATTCGGAGGATAATTGTTTTTTGTAAAGTCCCGAATGTACGATGGCCCAAAAATCAGAATTTGGGAAAAACTGATACTTTTCAAATTTTGAACTTGAAATGATCGGAAGTCAACTCAGTTACCCAAACATCCGAATATGGGTTGTCTAACCTTCTATATTGGCCCTTGGAACCACCTAGAGCCATGGCATGGTTTGTTTTGAACTTGTAATATTCGGAGGATAATTGTTTTTTGTAAAGTCCCGAATGTACGATGTCTGTACGATGTCCCAAAAATCAGAATTTGGGAAAAACTGATACTTTTCAAATTTTGAACTTGAAATGATCGGAAGTGAACTCAGTTACCCAAACTTCTGAATAAGGGTTGTCTAACCTTCTATATTGGCCCTTGGAACCACCTAGAGCCATGGCATGGTTTGTTTTGAACTTGTAATATTCGGAGGATAATTGTTTTTTGTAAAGTCCCGAATGTACGATGGCCCAAAAATCAGAATTTGGGAAAAACTGATACTTTTCAAATTTTGAACTTGAAATGATCGGAAGTCAACTCAGTTACCCAAACATCCGAATATGGGTTGTCTAACCTTCTATATTGGCCCTTGGAACCACCTAGAGCCATGGCATGGTTTGTTTTGAACTTGTAATATTCGGACGATAATTGTTTTTTCTAATGTCCCGAATTTACGATGGCCCGGAAATCAGAATTTTGGAAAAACTTATACTTTTCAAATTTTGAACTTGCAATAATCGGAAGTCAACTCAGTTACCCAAACTTCCGAATATGGGTTGTCTAACCTTCTATATTGGCCCTTGGAACCAGCTAGAGCCATGGCATGGTTTGCTTTGAACTTGTAATATTCGGCGGATAATTGTTTTTTGTAAAGTCCCGAATGTACGATGGACCAAAAATCAGAATTTGGGAAAAACTGATACTTTTCAAATTTTGAACTTGAAATGATCGGAAGTCAACTCAGTTACCCAAACATCCGAATATGGGTTGTCTAACCTTCTATATTGGCCCTTGGAACCACCTAGAGCCATGGCATGGTTTGTTTTGAACTTGTAATATTCGGACGATAATTGTTTTTTCTAACGTCCCGAATTTACGATGGCACGAAAATCAGAATTTGGGAAAAACTTATACTTTTCAAATTTTGAACTTGCAATAATCGGAAGTCAACTCAGTTACCCAAACTTCCGAATATGGGTTGTCTAACCTTCTATATTGGCCCTTGGAACCAGCTAGAGCCATGGCATGGTTTGCTTTGAACTTGTAATATTCGGCGGATAATTGTTTTTTGTAAAGTCCCGAATGTACGATGGACCAAAAATCAGAATTTGGGAAAAACTGATACTTTTCAAATTTTGAACTTGCAATAATCGGAAGTCAACTCAGTTACCCAAACTTCCGAATATGGGTTGTCTAACCTTCTATATTGGCCTTTGGAACCACCTAGAGCCATGGCATGGTTTGTTTTGAACTTGTAATATTCGGAGGATAATTGTTTTTTGTAAAGTCCCGAATGTACGATGTCCCAAAAATCAGAATTCGGGAAAAACTGATACTTTTCAAATTTTGAACTTGAAATGATCGGAAGTCAACTCAGTTACCCAAACTTCTGAATATGGGTTGTCTAACCTTCTATATTGGCCCTTGGAACCACCTAGAGCCATGGCATGATTTGTTTTGAACTTGTAATATTTGGAGGATAATTGTTTTTTGTAAAGTCCCGAATGTACGATGGCCCAAAAATCAGAATTTGGGAAAAACTGATACTTTTCAAATTTTGAACTTGAAATGATCGGAAGTCAACTCAGTTACCCAAACTTTTGAATTTGGGTTGTCTAACCTTCTATATTGGCCCTTGGAACCACCTAGATCTATGGCATGGTTTGTTTTGAACTTGTAATATTCGGAGGATAATTGTTTTTTGTAATGTCCCGAATGTACGATGGCCCAAAAATCAGAATTTGGGAAAAACTTATACTTTTCAAATTTTGAACTGGCAATAATCGGAAGTCAACTCAGTTACACAAACTTCCGAATATGGGTTGTCTAACCTTCTATATTGGCCCTTGGAACCAGCTAGAGCCATGGCATGGTTTGCTTTGAACTTGTATTATTCGGCGGATAATTGTTTTTTGTAAAGTCCCGAATGTACGATGGACCAAAAATCAGAATTTGGGAAAAACTGATACTTTTCAAATTTTGAACTTGCAATAATCGGAAGTCAACTCAGTTACCCAAACTTCCGAATATGGTTTGTCTAACCTTCTATATTGGCCCTTGGAACCACCTAAAGCCATGACATGGTTTGTTTTGAACTTGTAATATGCGGAGGATAATTGTTTTTTGTAAAGTCCCGAATGTACGATGTCCCAAAAATCAGAATTTGGGAAAAACTGATACTTTTCAAATCTTGAACTTGAAATGATCGGAAGTCAACTCAGTTACCCAAACTTCTGAATATGGGTTGTCTAACCTTCTATATTAGCCCTTGGAACCACATAGAGCCATGGCATGGTTTGTTATGAACTTGTAATATTCGGAGGATAATTGTTTTTTGTAAAAACCCGAATGTACGATGGCCCAAAAATCAGAATTTGGGAAAAACTGATATTTTTCAAATTTTGAACTTGAAATGATCGGAAGTCAACTCAGTTACCCAAACTTCCGAATATGGGTTGTCTAACCTTCTATATTGGCCCTTAGAACCACCTAGAGCCATGGCATGGTTTGTTTTGAACTTGTAATATTCGGAGGATAATTGTTTTTTGTAAAACGAAACGCTTGGTTTCCATTTCGGTTGCAGGTGTAACCAACCCGCAATTAAGTCCCGAAAGTACGATGCCCCAAAAATCAGAATTTGGGAAAAACTGATACTTTTCAAATTTTGAACTTGCAATAATCGGAAGTCAACTCAGTTACCCAAACTTCCGAATATGGGTTGTCTAACCTTCTATATTGGCCCTTGGAACCACCTAGAGACATGGCATGGTTTGTTTTGAACTTGTAATATTTGGAGGATAATTGTTTTTCGTAAAGTCCCGAATGTACGATGACCCAAAAATCAGAATTTGGGAAAAACTGATAATTTTTAAATTTTGAACTTGCAATAATCGGAAGTCAACTCAGTTACCCAAACTTCCGAATATGGGTTGTCTAACCTTCTATATTGGCCCTTGGAACCACCTAGAGACATGACATGGTTTGTTTTGAACTTGTAATATTCGGAGGATAATTATTTTTTGTAAAGTCCCGAATGTACGATGGCCCAAAAATCAGAATTTGGGAAAAACTGATACTTTTCAAATTTTGAACTTGCAATAATCGGAAGTCAACTCAGTTACCCAAACTTTTGAATTTGGGTTGTCTAACCTTCTATATTGGCCCTTGGAACCACCTAGAGCCATGGCATGGTTTGTTTTGAACTTGTAATATTCGGAGGATAATTGTTTTTTGTAATGTCCCGAATGTACGATGGCCCAAAAATCAGAATTTGGGAAAAACTTATACTTTTCAAATTTTGAACTTGCAATAATCGGAAGTCAACTCAGTTACCCAAACTTCCGAATATGGGTTGTCTAACCTTCTATATTGGCCCTTGGAACCAGCTAGAGCCATGACATGGTTTGCTTTGAACTTGTAATATTCGGCGGATAAATGTTTTTTGTAAAGTCCTGAATGTACGATGGACCAAAAATCAGAATTTGGGAAAAACTGATACTTTTCGAATTTTCAACTTGCAATAATCGGAAGTCAACTCAGTTACCCAAACTTCCGAATATGGTTTGTCTAACCTTCTATATTGGCCCTTGGAACCACCTAAAGCCATGACATGGTTTGTTTTGAACTTGTAATATTCGGAGGATAATTGTTTTTTGTAAAGTCCCGAATGTACGATGTCCCAAAAATCAGAATTTGGGAAAAACTGATACTTTTCAAATCTTGAACTTGAAATGATCGGAAGTCAACTCATTTACCCAAACTTCTGAATATGGGTTGTCTAACCTTCTATATTAGCCCTTGGAACCACATAGAGCCATGGCATGGTCTGTTATGAACTTGTAATATTCGGAGGATAATTGTTTTTTGTAAAAACCCGAATGTACGATGGCCCAAAAATCAGAATTTGGGAAAAACTGATACTTTTCAAATTTTGAACTTGAAATGATCTGAAGTCAACTCAGTTACCCAAACTTCCGAATATGGGTTGTCTGACCTTTTATATTGGCCCTTAGAACCACCTAGAGCCATGGCATGGTTTTTTTTTAACTTGTAATATTCGGAGGATAATTGTTTTTTGTAAAACGAAACGCTTGGTTTCCATTTCGGTTGCAGGTGTAACCAACCCGCAATTAAGTCCCGAATGTACGATGCCCCAAAAATCAGAATTTGGGAAAAACTGATACTTTTCAAATTTTGAACTTGCAATAATCGGAAGTCAACTCAGTTACCCAAACTTCCGAATATGGGTTGTCTAACCTTCTATATTGGCCCTTGGAACCACCTAGAGACATGGCATGGTTTGTTTTGAACTTGTAATATTTGGAGGATAATTGTTTTTTGTAAAGTCCCGAATGTACGATGACCCAAAAATCAGAATTTGGGAAAAACTGATAATTTTTAAATTTTGAACTTGCAATAATCGGAAGTCAACTCAGTTACCCAAACTTCCGAATATGGGTTGTCTAACCTTCTATATTGGCCCTTGGAACCACCTAGAGACATGACATGGTTTGTTTTGAACTTGTAATATTCGGAGGATAATTATTTTTTGTAAAGTCCCGAATGTACGATGGCCCAAAAATCAGAATTTGGGAAAAACTGATACTTTTCAAATTTTGAACTTGCAATAATCGGAAGTCAACTCAGTTACCCAAACTTCCGAATATGGGTTGTCTAACCTTCTATATTGGCCCTTGGAACCACATAGAGCCATGGCATGGTTTGTTTTGAACTTGTAATATTCAGAGGATAATTTTTTTTGTAAAGTCCCGAATGTACGATGGCCCAAAAATCAGAATTTGGGAAAAACTGATACTTTTCAAATTTTGAACTTGCAATAATCGGAAGTCAACTCAGTTACCCAAACTTCCGAATATGGGTTGTCTAACCTTCTATATTGGCCCTTGGAACCACCTAGAGACATGGCATGGTTTGTTTTGAACTTGTAATATTTGGAGGATAATTGTTTTTTGTAAAGTCCCGAATGTACGATGACCCAAAAATCAGAATTTGGGAAAAACTGATACTTTTTAAATTTTGAACTTGCAATAATCGGAAGTCAACTCAGTTACCCAAACTTCCGAATATGGGTTGTCTAACCTTCTATATTGGCCCTTGGAACCACCTAGAGACATGACATGGTTTGTTTTGAACTTTTAATATTCGGAGGATAATTATTTTTTGTAAAGTCCCGAATGTACGATGGCCAAAAAATCAGAATTTGGGAAAAACTGATACTTTTCAAATTTTGAACTTGCAATAATCGGAAGTCAACTCAGTTACCCAAACTTCCGAATATGGGTTTTCTAACCTTCTATATTGGCCCTTGGAACCACCTAGAGCCATGGCATGGTTTGTTTTGAACTTGTAATATTCGGAGGATAATTGTTTTTTGTAATGTCCCGAATTTACGATGGCCCAAAAATCAGAATTTGGGAAAAACTTATACTTTTCAAATTTTGAACTTGCAATAATCGGAAGTCAACTCAGTTACCCAAACTTCCGAATATGGGTTGTCTAACCTTCTATATTGGCCCTTGGAACCAGCTAGAGCCATGGCATGGTTTGTTTTGAACTTGTAATATTCGGAGGATAATTGTTTTTTGTAAAGTCCCGAATGTACGATGGCCCAAAAATCAGAATTTGGGAAAAACTGATACTTTTCAAATTTTGAACTTGAAATGATCGGAAGTCAACTCAGTTACCCAAACTTTTTAATTTGGGTTGTCTAACCTTCTATATTGTCCCTTGGAACCACCTAGAGCCATGGCATGGTTTGTTTTGAACTTGTAATATTCGGAGGATAATTGTTTTTTGTAATGTCCCGAATGTACGATGGCCCAAAAATCAGAATTTGGGAAAAACTTATACTTTTCAAATTTTGAACTTGCAATAATCGGAAGTCAACTCAGTTACCCAAACTTCTGAATATGGGTTGTCTAACCTTCTATATTGGCCCTTGGAACCAGCTAGAGCCATGGCATGGTTTGCTTTGAACTTGTAATATTCGGCGGATAATTGTTTTTTGTAAAGTCCCGAATGTACGATGGACCAAAAATCAGAATTTGGGAAAAACTGATACTTTTCAAATTTTGAACTTGCAATAATCGGAAGTCAACTCAGTTACCCAAACTTCCGAATATGGTTTGTCTAACCTTCTATATTGGCCCTTGGAACCACCTAAAGCCATGACATGGTTTGTTTTGAACTTGTAATATTCGGAGGATAATTGTTTTTTGTAATGTCCCGAATGTACGATGGCCCAAAAATCAGAATTTGGGAAAAACTTATACTTTTCAAATTTTGAACTTGCAATAATCGGAAGTCAACTCAGTTACCCAAACTTCCGAATATGGGTTGTCTAACCTTCTATATTGGCCCTTGGAACCAGCTAGAGCCATGGCATGGTTTGTTTTGAACTTGTAATATTCGGAGGATAATTGTTTTTGGTAAAGTCCCGAATGTACGATGTCCCAAAAATCAGAATTTGGGAAAAACTGATACTTTTTAAATTTTGAACTTGAAATGATCGGAAGTCAACTCAGTTATCCAAACTTCTGAATATGGGTTGTCTAACCTTCTATATTGGCCCTTGGAACCACCTAGAGCCATGGCATGGTTTGTTTTGAACTTGTAATATTCGGAGGATAATTGTTTTTTGTAATGTCCCGAATGTACGATGGCCCAAAAATCAGAATTTGGGAAAAACTTATACTTTTCAAATTTTGAACTTGCAATAATCGGAAGTCAACTCAGTTACCCAAACTTCCGAATATGGGTTGTCTAACCTTCTATATTGGCCCTTGGAACCACCTAGAGCCATGGCATGGTTTGTTTTGGACTTGTAATATTCGGAGGATAATTGTTTTTTGTAAAGTCCCGAATGTACGATGGCCCAAAAATCAGAATTTGGGAAAAACTTATACTTTTCAAATTTTGAACTTGCAATAATCGGAAGTCAACTCAGTTACCCAAACTTCCGAATGTACAACACAAATCATTGTCATTTATCTTCTCTTCTTTACTTTACGACCGTGACTACCTCCCAGACCTGCACGACCACGGGTTTGAGCACCTTCAGTTGGAGCAACTTCAGTTGGAGCACCTTCAGCGCTCGATGAAGCTCGAGTTCTTTTACCCGTCTTTGATACTGCCACCTTGAGCGGATGCCTCTTCGTGACTTTCTCCCCAAACTGGGCAGCATAATCTTCGTTATCCATATTATCAACTAGGTCTCTAGCCTCTTTGATCTTCTCAGCTGGCATGAGATCTCCGCTCTTCAGGCATGCAGTTAACATTTTGGAAACACGCTTGAACCTATTCACCTGTTTTTTATACGTAATGACATAACATCAAACGGTAATTACCTAAGATTTATAGGAATAATATAAAATGAACAAAAATATAAGAACACGCACCAGTCTATCATAACCAGCTGGTTTGTCTTTGATGATACAATTATAACTTGAACATGCCGCAGTAGTGTTGGATTTGATTTCACGGATAACCAAAGGATGTGATACATTGTTATACCAACTCAAATAGTCTGGAGAATTTTCATCACCTCGGGTGGTTCGTCTACCAGTGTCGATAATGAAGTCATTCCTTTTATCCCAGTTATCAAGAACAATAGGTGGGCCTGTGTGAACAATCGTGAGATTGTCACCACTAGAAGAGCACAACTCCAACTCCAATTTGTAGTAATCCCCCATTTTCTCCACAGTTTGATGTTGTATATACCCGTGTTGTCGCATCACCCTAGAGGGGTTATACATCACATAACCTGTGGGGTGCCACAATGGTCCAAAATAAAGGCACAAGTCCGACCGAACATTTATATGCCCACTGGCTCGATCTTCCTTGTATGGATCAAAGCATACGTCCGAGGCCTTCAATTGGTCCAAAATCTCCCTCATGCGAATCAACTGCTGCTCTTTTGTCCTAGAACGGTTGTCTTCAAATATATACTTTGTTCCTCCAGGAGTACCTTTGCACCACCCCGGGTTCTCTCCGGCCAACTTCAGGATAGGGAAGTGGTCATATATCCATGCCTATATACATAAGAAACCAAGTTTTAGTAAATAGATTGTGTATATTCGGATCAACTGGTTCAATTTCATGGTGGGGTGTAACTTGTGGAGCAGTTGGTTCTGCACTTTGTTGAGCGGCTTGTTCAACACTTGGTTGTACCCCTTGGTCACTGCCTTGTTGTTCTACACTTTGTTCAGCACTTGGTTGCACTCCTTGTTGACTGCTTTGTTCTTGTAAGCTTTGTTGAGCACTTGAATTATCTTTGGCACTCCTTTCCCTCCTAGCACTAGCTGTCACTTTCTTCCTCCTTTCTCGACTTTGTCTAAACAACAAAGAAAGGAACAATATTTACAAACTATACAATCGGAAGACAAAGTATGGAAATATAACCCAGATGTACACATTCGGACGTAAGAAGACACATACTGTTCCCAAATACAAAACAATCGAAAGCTAACTAAACATATTTACAACCGAATATGCATCAATTGGAGTTCAGAAGCTCTAAATTTTTCATCCTACACAATCGGAAGACAAAGTACACAACTATAACCCGAATGAACAAATTCGGAAGTAAGAAGACACATATTTTTCCCGAATAAAAAACAATCGGAATATGTTTAAACATGTTTACAACCGAATATTCATCAACTGGAGTTCAGAAACTCTAAAATTTTATCCTACACAATCGGAGGTATAAAACATTATATTGTCTTCCGAATAAATACTGGCCCCAAAATGGAATTTTTCCTATATCAGAAATTTTGAGATTTTTTCAATATATATATATATATATATATTCGGTAGTGAGTGTACTTCCGAATATTGTGTGTCTACTTAAATATATTCGGGAGCCAAAAAATTCATTAAACTACCGATTATTACCAGTTTGTATCCAGGAAGATATGGCCAACAATATTCGGCCGATAACCATCAAATATTTCTCCCGAATACTGTCGATGTTCTTGAGAAATGAAGAACACGACTACATTCGGAAGTAAATAAGCATGAAGATCGCCCGAATCTGGATAAATAACCGAAAACCATTGAAATATTTTTTATCGATTCGTCGAATTAAAGCGAAATAAACCCCAAAAATGATAGATTCTTACCTAATTTTGACCATTTGAAGTTGACGAAGTGTTTGACTATCGGAATAGCCACCACCGACTACATCGACGGGTACTTCTTCTTCGCATTCTTCGCGTTCTTCTTCATTTGCAGCAACAATTTCTTTATTTCTTGCTAAAATCCCAATCTTTGGATCGATACCCCGAGCAATGTTTTTGGTTCTAGGTCTGTGGGTTTCATTTCCCTTATCCAATGTTTTATAAACAAATCGTCGATGTTTTCATTTTACGATTCGCGGCAATGTTTCGGTTGAACACAAGAACGAGGGAAAGTTTTTTTCTTTCACAATCAGAAGATAATATGAAACTGGAAGAAGAAGAGTTGAAATGAGTAGAATTTTTTTTTATTTTATTTTTATACAGTTTTACCAGAAGGGCATTTATGTAACTTCAATATCATATAGGGTACTCCTTAACTAGAGTCTTTGGCTATGTATAAATTGATGGTCCCTAAATCCTTTCGTGTGGCCCCTAAAAACGCGAGGATTAAAAAGTACACGGAAGTGTGCCAGAAGTTTTGTGCCTCTCAGGATTCTTCACCAAATTATTACTTATGTACAAGATAAAAGTGGAAAAAAAGAAAATTTATATTTTCTTCTATGTCTCTTGGTGTATGGATGGATGACAAAAAGAGGGAGAGGACCAACTTCTTGAATCATTTTCTTAATCCAAACCTTTGAGACTCGAACGTGGGACTTCTTAGAACACATCAAAGAATGATATTATTTTAACACCCAAGCATCTCTAAGATACTCCTCTAAGAGCGTCCACAGTGGTGCGAGTATAACTAAAGACCAAAGACTCTAAAAAAAACCAAATTTGGGTTTAGTCCGTCCTGTGGCGTAGCGGGTGACGAGTAAATTTGGTCGCGCGTTGATATAAAGTCCGCTTCATCATCCAGCGTAGATAAAGATTACGCCTGGCATGGGGCGTTGATAAAGATAACGCCTGGTATGGGGCGTTGATAAAGATAACGCCTGGTATGGGGCGTGAACTATAGCAACGCCTTGTGTGTGGGACGGAGATTATACGTTCGCCCGGGTACAAAAAAAAAAAAAAATGGGGCGTTGATAAAGACAACGCCCCAAGCAAATTTCCTAAAGTTTTAAAACTTTAGGCGTTGACTATATAAACGCCTCTCTTTAGGCGTTAAGAATATAAACGCCTGTTGCCCGCGTTAACTTTACGTACGCCCGACGGGGCGTACATTTAACCAACGCCCCATCCAGGCGTACATTTTACCAACGCCTGTTCGTTGGGCGTTAACTATACGAGTGCCTGATGAGTGGCGTAGACTATATCAACGTCCGTGGTGTAGGCGGAGATTATATAAACGCCTGACTATATTTTGGTTTGGTCTTGGTCGCCGACCAAATTTGGTCTGGTTTTTACTCTTTGATCAAATTTTGATCGATAGTCCATCCCACTACACCAGCCCACTGGACCAAATATTTGGGTTTACTCGTCCATTGCAGTTGCTCTAAATGTGTATATATTTTGTTGTATGTATCTTGGTGTACGGATCAGATGGCTGACAAAGAGTGGGAAAGGACCAATTTCTGGCATCATTTCCTTAATCCAAACCTACACGAACTTGGGTGTTGGGACCTCGTGGTAGGGGTGAGCATTTGGCCCGTAATTCGTGGATTTAATCGGGACCAACCACTCATTTGCGGATGGATGTACGGACCGTTCGTTCATGGATTGGATGCGGATGGAATTCAAAATCCAACGGATTACGGATCGGGTCCGGGTGCAATTTTGAAAATCCGTTGGACATCCATATCCGTTCAGTCAAGTATATGTATATAGTTCTAGAAAATACTATGGAACATTTAGGAATTCTTAAGGTGTTTGCTTGGGGTGTTATACATGGAATTTTTATTTTCCTACACATATATAGGATATGTAGGTTCTATAAAGAGCCATTTGTGTTGGTTTTATTTTCTTTATTATAAATTTTAACTAAAACAAATCTATTGGATTATCTGTATCCAGCCCGTCCATCTGTGTATTCATCGGATGCAAATCCGTTGGATGTGGATTGGATGCGGATGCCAAATTTGAAATCCGTAATGTATTGGATTGGATGGGGATGGGATGAAAACTGGTCCATACCGGCCCATGCTCACCCCTACCTCTTGGAACGTATTGGACCTTTGAGGAAAGGGATAACAAGCCCAACTAGTAAATGGGGTATTTGTATTTTCCCTCGCATCACACGTGTAATAGCCACACATGTGCATTCACTAGGTTGAAAATCTAACGATATACATTTCTCCACAATGACCTCTGATTTTGCGGTATTTCCCGAATTACATCATAAAATGACCTCTGATTTTGCGGTATTTCCCCATTTACATCCTAAAAAATGGCTGGATCGTGTCCCTACAATCCATTTTCTTCTCACACAAGAAACAAAAAAAATTCCCAACTCGGGATATTCCGGGTTAAATAGAGTAAAAAATCCACCCTCTTAGATCTTCAAGAGAGTTCTCTTTGGTCTCTTCTTCTTCTTCCCTTATTCTCTACTCTTTTTTTTTTTTTGTTTTAACTGTTTGTTAATAATGGCATCAAAAATAGGGGATGTTTCTTCATCTACTAAATTCAATTGGACGATTGAAAACTTTTCAAAGCTGAATGCAGAAAAAGGACATGACTCTGATGTTTTTTCTGTTGGTCCTTTTAAATGGTATGCCATCTGTTCATATAAGGCCGCTACTTACTTAGGGTTTGATTCATATATAACACTTGATTAATCTTCTGTTTTGATTAATTCTTTTATGTTTTCACAAATAGGACTGTCAGGGACAAGGCGGGGGAGTTTATGATCACCTATCACTGGGACTTATGCCCATTAAGTTGATCAAATCAGTTCAAGTGAAGTTCAGTTTCGCTGTTACTAGTCAAACTGATCCATATAACACAACAAAACTTGGTACTGTATTATTTTACTAGTATTCGTATTATTGTCGTTAATTACATTTTGTTTTTTTAATCTTATACATGTTTTTGGGTTTTATAGAATAGAAATTAGAATTACCTGAAAAGTATACTGGTGGCTGCGGTTGGGAAAAATTCATGCATCTTAGTGAACTGCGTGACCCAAATAAAGGATATCTCGTGAATGATACTTGTGTGATCAGAGTTGAGGTTACCTGTTGGATGAAATATGAAGACTCAAAAGATGGTGAAAATTTGGATGAGGGTGCTGCAAAGGAGGGGAGCACGAATGATGACGAAGATGAGGGTACAGACAGCGACGAGGACAAGAAAGATGACATAGATGATGCGACCGATAAAAACCGAAACCAGGTTGTGATGACAGATATCACTAGCACACAATCAATAAGGTATCCAGGTGCCGGACAACCCTTTGAGGAAGGACAATATTACAACAAGGTTGGTTTTTGTGAGCACAACCATGAATATGAAGATGTTGGAGGCTTCAGTATTTTGAAGACACAAGCCCCGCTATATAAGCAGATATGGTTGAAATATGGACATATTCCTTCTACCAAGGTTATGCCAATAGCGTTGTATCCAATCCTTGTTATGGCGGTCAAAGATTTGATGAGTTCAATCATAGATATGCATGAGGTCCATTTTGTAGATTTATCAACTGAAATGATTGAGAGATGGGAAGGTATGATAACAATGGCTGAGAAATTTGAGTTTTACATTGGATGGCTGCAGGACCGATTTAAACATGTGAAAAAAGGGATGTGTGGTATGCAGAATGTTAAAACTGAACTGAACTGCTCCAGCATGGTCAGAGTTTACGTGCAACAACATCAAAGATGAGGGTACTCAGGAATGCGATGACAAAGGTAGAGGTTCAGCTGATTGCCGAAAACGATGACGCGCAAGCAAAAATATCTGGGTTACTCTCCGAATCAGATATGGAAACCTATCTAGCAATAGGTGAAGATTTACTGCTTGATGGATTATGTCTTAGCTAGACAGTAAAACTCTCTTTTTGTTAGTATTTTCAGTATAACTTAGTCAAGCCAATGTCTATACTAGTAGAACTATGGCTTTTGGTCACGGTTGAGCTTGTCACGGTGATATAGGTTAACGGGACTAAATTATGTTTTGGTCCCGGTAGTGCATAAATGTCGTGGCTACATTTTCACCGGGTCTGCCAATAACTGTTCATTTTTTTATGGGACACGGTATCTGAATTGAATGTGTCTAAAAAGCTAAAATCCGACACGAGCAGGACTTACTCCGTGTCCACAACTTGCATTGGGTTCCACGATCTCTAACTCCGTTTTTTTCTTATTTTTTGGTCGATCACTACTCCACTTCTTTCAGTTCTTCACACTTTCTTTTCTTCTCAACTTCTCCATTTTCTTTCTCATCCATAAAACCTCCGAGAAGTAAAATCCTATAGAAGTAAAATCCTATAGATCCCTCTTCTGTCTGATTCTCAAACTCTTATTTTGATGAAAAAGATGGTTTATATTTTGGATTGACCAATTTTGATAAGGAATTCTTGTCTTGTAAAATAATAATAATTAGGGGTTTGTTTGGTCTACTGTCTACAGGTGGTGTAGTGTTCAAATGTTGATGGAGCTCCCTGCTGGAGTCAGATCTTTGCATATAGTAGCTATTATAATGTAACAATTGTAAGTAAAATTATCTATTTCCTTATCTGTTATGCTATGAGTTCTCAATTTTTGTCTTTTCTTTAGCTTGTTATTGTCTGAGTTTTTGCTTTTATAGATTTACCGTCTCTATTTTTATCTTCATTTTGATTCCTCTTGTAGGTTCAATTCATTGCATAGGGCTAAATAATATTATGGAATTTGAGTTGTACTCAAATCTATTCAATTTTTTCTTATTGTTGTTGAAATCTAACAGTTGTCATACTAAGAAAGTTCAGTCAAATTCAATTTGTGAATTTCGTGGATCTGAGACTCTTAAATTGGAAGAAATAAAAGGCTTTTTTAATTGATCTTCTAATTATCATTTTCTAGAAGGTGTGGGTTTTGATAATTGGGGAGAGTTGGTTCGACTCTGTTTGATAGAAGTTTCTGTGTTTTTTTATTTCGATATATAACTTGAATTTATTTAGTTATCTTTGGTTTTCAGTTCACAAGGTAGGAAAGTTAGTCGTTTGGGTGGATTGAGTTTTATCGAAAGTTTTGTTCTAGTAATTTCCTTCTTCTTTGTCAAGTTTAATCTTGTTGCTCGGAAATCAGTCTTATACATTAATATCTACATAGTTGAAAGGGCCAGTAATAAATAGATTTGATCTTCTGATAATGCTTAGGCATAGCAACGAAGTATTTCATGCGTCTTCCATATGTAAATATGGTGCGATAAGAGTTTAAGAATCATGTAGCTATGTATTGGTATTGAGATTAGTGCGCTAAATTGTTGTTTATGGAATTTCTGATCGTGTTTTTCACTAACTTTATTTGGCGTATACTTATTGGATACTCAAATGGTTTGTTGGTGGGTGTAACCTAGGTTGACAATATTGGATCTGCTTGTATGGAATCTGGAACTGTAATGGTTATAATGAAGTGCAGAAAACCAGGGTAGCTGGCTTTTGTTTTTCATACTAAATTATATTTCCTACTTTCTGAAGTTTTGCCAGACACTTTGGTGTTGCCTAGTATAAAATTTTTTGGCTTCGCAGGGGCGTAACTCTTGACATACTAATTTTGCGGAGTATGTTCCCATTAGTGTACGAAGAAAGTAATCTTTTACTTAAAGAACCAGGTGAACAAGTTGAAGGGATGAAATCCCAGTAATTGCTCTCTCCTGTCAATTTGGTTCAGCCAGGCACATACTTACTTTCTATAAATCATGTAAGTTATAGATTCCAATGTATTTAATTTGATCTGTTATTTATTTTGTTATAAGGATATATTAAGACTTATTTATTAGCAATCAATTCAAATTTCTTTCAACAACTTTGGTTGCTTGCTTTTAACTTTTTTGTATAGACTTCAACCGTGATTTAGTCATTTTTCTTTTATAGTTTCGAGGAGCTGTGGAGAAATACAGACTTCAAACCATCACTTTGTTCCTGCCTCCTATCAAACTTGTGTGTGTCACTTGTTTATTTATTTTTGCATTTCGTTCATTAATCCTACCTTGTTCGACTTTTGATGTAGTGTTGATCAGTTTCTATGATTAATGTACAGTTTTGTGGTGTTTGCATCCCATTTCACAATGGGTCGGATGAAATATATACCCTGGCCTTCGTGCTCAATAAGAAAATGCTAAGTCAGATTTTTCGTTTTTCAACTCATTTTTACACTTATGTTAAATTCCTAATAATGTACATTCTAATGCTTCTTTTGGATTTGGGTGCTTGTGGCTTTGAGTGAATTGTGCCTGGGAAGGTGGTGAATGGTGATTAATGATGATTGATATATGGTAAGCCTCATGTGCGCACCTGAGTATTGCACAATCTCGGTGTAATGGCATGCAATTGAGGATCGGCGCAGTCCTCCAAGACTCAGACATGCTTTCTTATTCCTTACACCGGTAAGTTCCTATGTGATTTCTTATAGGATCGGCCCAGTCCTCCAAGACTCAGACATGCTTGGTTATTCCTTACACCGGTAAGTTCCTATGTGATTTCTTATACGTGGGAACCATTCTAGAACCTCATGTGAGATATAGGTTACTTTTTTCTTGGCTTGTTATTGTATCTAATCTAACTGTTGCCATGTTTTTCACTTGTGAGGTCAGATTAGTTCTAATGCTTGACTTTTAGATCATATAAGAATTTATATCATTTAGTATTTACCAGACATAGTGTTGTTTAATATCAAAATATATGGTTTTGCAGGGCATAACTCTCACCATAGTAATTTTGCAAAAATTGTTCCCTTTAGTGCACGAGGGATGACAGAAGATTGCTAGCGGTGACTTAATTAGCATTCTCCCGTGTGAAAGTTTGAAGAACGGCAACACACTTCAGCAGTATATAATAAGATCTTACATTGTGACATGAATTTTACATTTTGTTTTATTTGTCTCTTCTATATATTCTTTTGCAGCCAATCGACATCCTAGTGTAAGTGTTTGGAGGAGGTGTGGACAAGCACCTGGAGTAGGCAGGCAAATGGAAGTGCAATAATGCGCTTATATGTTTTGATACTTTCTGACGATATTGATTTTACTTGTAAAACTCTATCAGATTCTGTATATCAAGATATTTATGAACCATGTTGATTTTCCGTTGTACTATTTGACTTAACGGAAAATGGGTCATTTGTCCAAATATTTTTAAATCACGGTTCAAGTGGACGAGTAAAAAATAGTTTGGGTGAAATGGTCAAAAAAATAGCAAGGATGAAACTGGATACATCTGTATAAATTAAAAATAACAAAAAATATTTGAAAATGGGCACGATGAAACTGGTTACATCCTGCCTATTTTTACATTTTTGTCCATTTAAACAATATCAAAATCTAACTGTCCATTTCATCCAGGAATTGTTGATTTTGGTCTTTTTAACCAATTTTGTGCAATAATGCGCTTATACGTTTTGATACTTTCTGACGATATTGATTTTACTTGTAAAACTCTATCAGATTCCGTATATCAAGATATTTATGAACCATGTTGATTTTCCGTTGTACTATTTGACTTAATACAATGCTGAAAGCTTTCATTTACATTATTTGTTATTTCTCACACTTCATTCTTTGAAAGCGCGAAACCGTGCTAATCATCCAAGTAGTACCCTGTAATTAATGAGCAACGATATTGACATAGTGAATATAAGGAATCCCACCTTACCATCTAAATTGGCCCGGTAAAATATGCGAATCCGTGTCCAATGAATAAATTTAGTCACGGTGTATTACAGAATTTCGAGAAAAATGGCCAAATTAGTCTCGGTGTATGATAAAAAGCCGTGACTAATAAGGTTGAGGTCACGGTGTAATGCACAAACTAGCCATGGAAATCTCCGTGACCAAATGGTATAGCTTTTGGCCTCGCAAGATTTGGTCACGGTTTTTCAAAAAAGAAATACCGTGACCATATATCTTTGGACACGGCATATTACCGTGACGAAAGGCCATTTTTGTACTAGTACTAGTAGTTTTATTATTCTTTTTATGTTCTTTTTTATTTTATCTGGTGGTTAAAGTCGTATGTTTAGTTGCAATGAAACGGATGTTCTTAGAACTTTTGAAAACATCTCGTGTTTGAATTACTTGTTAAATTACACATATTTGAATTATTATATTGCAGAAAAGAAACCATTTAACCTTAATGTCCTTGGACATTTTCTTTCGAATTGCAAAAATGTGCAACACTTATCTTGCAAATATCACATAAGAAATAGAATGATTTTCAAGAAGTTCAGACGACCAAAAATTTGGAACGGCTGCAATTAAGTTTTCCATCGACTCTATACCATCTTAACATGCCTATCTAAATTTGAGCGCATTCGATTTTCTGGAGAGGTTAAACCTCTGATGCATCCTTTAAGCTTCACACTCTGAAACAGAAGGGAAAATATAGAAATCCGCATAGGGAAAAGGAAGCTCTCTCCAAAGTTTTGCTATAATGGCTATTATTTTTATTCGAGGGGCTTCTGATAAAACTGCTACAGTTACGCTGGTGTTAGTAGTAGACATGTTGCTCCAGCGCAGACTGATAACTTCATATCCATTTTGAATCTGCTTGCCCAGATTGAGAATTTTGAGCTGAGCCACATACTTCTTATAGCCCAAGGAAGAACGGTGCGTATCCATGGTTTGCCATTTTCAACAGAGTTATTTTGTAAAAGGGTCGTATGTTTAATAGCCAATTAGGGTCTGGGTCCTAAAACATGCGGTTGATGTATTAGGGTCTTAGACCGGCTTTGACCGGTTAAAAAATTGTTAGTTGACTTTTTAATTTTTCCAGATAACCTTGACCATTGGTTTACTAGCGTTGATTGTTTAAATGTTGACAAAGTTAATATCTTTCGCATACTTTCCATTTCTTCTTCGAGCGTACATCTCTCCATTTAAATATCCTAAAAACAAAATTGAAGTGGTTCGTCTTCTGGTACTTAACCGAATCTGGAGACTTGATCTGTCTTCGATTAAACCAATGTTGTGATTTTATAACTGAGGTTTTGATGTTGAAGGATGGTAAATTCAATTAAAATTGTTTGTCTGCTCATCCAGTTAAGACCCAAATCAGTTACTCTTTGACGAGAAAACGAAAACCACATCAAACCCATGTAGGTATTTCACTAATTTTTTGTTTTGAATGGCCAATTAGGTGTTTTTTTTTTTGTTTTTTTGTCATTGAATTTGATGTTTCATTAAGGATGAACAATTTGCATACCTTCTTGATCCTCGTGATGGTATTCCTGGTTTCCCACTCCCTCTACATCATCTACAATATTACATCATCAGATTTCATCTACAACTTCTAAATCATCTGTTGGATAAATACTTGGTTAAGATAACAAGTTCCTTATTGAATCATGATTTAATTTATGTGGTTGAAGAAAGTTGGAACCATTGAGAGTTATTGATTATGTCCATTAGAACAGATTAAAGAGTTTGATTCCTTTGAGAATTATGGTGGCGGGTTTATCAATTTGCAGTCTTCTTCTTAAGGGTTTGGAAAAAAAAAGTGTCTGAAAATGTATTTAAACTGTTCGACGAAATGTCATTCAAATATTTTGTTGTGTAGCTTTGAAATTTAACTGGGTTAGAATATAATGCCATTCAAATATTTTTTAAACGCATTTAGGTAATAAATTAAAAGGTCAAAATCAGTCTAAGATCCTAATATATCAACTGCATGTTTTAGGACCCAGATCCTAATTAACTATTAAACATACGATCCTTCTACAAAATAACTCTTTTCAAAACTTCCAAGATTGCAACCGCATGTAGAGCTTTTTGGTAGTTTATTTGTTCCTTCATTGGGATTGTTTCTTTTGCATTCCATTGTTGCTCCGTCAATACATTATACTGGCTTCTATAGAGTTGTTTCTTTTGCTATTTGACGAAATTGTTAATGGTTTCATTTCTTTGTTTATCGTTGTTCAAAAATCACATTCTTCAATGCTTCCACAGTTCCACTTGCGCCGATTCAAGTGTTAGCCCATGTCACTTATCAATAGCTAAACAGTGTCGCTTTTATTGTGGTTCTCTATGCAAATTTCTCGATACTAAAAATTTATGTTTATATTCTATCTTGTTACCTATCATGAACATCTGAGCCCATGTCAGATTAGTTCTAATGCTTGACTTTTAGATCATATAAGAATTTATATCATTTAGTATTTACCAGACATAGTGTTGTTTAATATCAAAATATATGGTTTTGCAGGGCATAACTCTCACCATAGTAATTTTGCAAAAATTGTTCCCTTTAGTGCACGAGGGATGACAGAAGATTGCTAGCGGTGACTTAATTAGCATTCTCCCGTGTGAAAGTTTGAAGAACGGCAACACACTTCAGCAGTATATAATAAGATCTTACATTGTGACATGAATTTTACATTTTGTTTTATTTGTCTCTTCTATATATTCTTTTGCAGCCAATCGACATCCTAGTGTAAGTGTTTGGAGGAGGTGTGGACAAGCACCTGGAGTAGGCAGGCAAATGGAAGTGCAATAATGCGCTTATATGTTTGATACTTTCTGACGATATTGATTTACTTGTAAAACTCTATCAGATTCTGTATTCAAGATATTTATGAACCATGTTGATTTTCCGTTGTACTATTTGACTTAACGGAAAATGGGTCATTTGTCCAAATATTTTTAAATCACGGTTCAAGTGGACGAGTAAAAAATAGTGGGTGAAATGGTCAAAAAAATAGCAAGGATGAAACTGGATACATCTGTAAATTAAAAATAACAAAAAATATTTGAAAATGGGCACGATGAAACTGGTTACATATGCCTATTTTACTTTTTGTCCATTTAAACATATCAAAATCTAACTGTCCATTTCATCCAGGAATTGTTGATTTTGGTCTTTTAACCAATTTTGTGCAATAATGCGCTTATACGTTTTGATACTTTCTGACGATATTGATTTTACTTGTAAAACTTCAGATTCCGTATATCAAGATATTTATGAACCATGTTGATTTTCCGTTGTACTATTTGACTTAATACAATGCTGAAAGCTTTCATTTACATTATTTGTTATTTCTCACACTTCATTCTTTGAAAGCGCGAAACCGTGCTAATCATCCAAGTAGTACCCTGTAATTAATGAGCAACGATATTGACATAGTGAATATAAGGAATCCCACCTTACCATCTAAATTGGCCCGGTAAAATATGCGAATCCGTGTCCAATGAATAAATTTAGTCACGGTGTATTACAGAATTTCGAAAAATGGCCAAATTAGTCGGTGTATGATAAAAGCCGTGACTAATAAGGTTGAGGTCACGGTGTAATGCACAAACTAGCCATGGAAATCTCCGTGACCAAATGGTATAGCTTTTGGCCTCGCAAGATTTGGTCACGGTTTTCAAAAAAGAAATACCGTGACCATATATCTTTGGACACGGCATATTACCGTGACGAAAGGCCATTTTTGTACTAGTACTAGTAGTTTTATTATTCTTTTTATGTTCTTTTTTATTTTATCTGGTGGTTAAAGTCGTATTTTAGTTGCAATGAAACGGATTTTCAGAACTTTTGAAAACATCTCGTGTTTGAATTACTTGTTAAATTACACATATTTGAATTATTATATTGCAGAAAAGAAACCATTTAACCTTAATGTCCTTGGACATTTTCTTTCGAATTGCAAAAATGTGCAACACTTATCTTGCAAATATCACATAAGAAATAGAATGATTTTCAAGAAGTTCAGACGACCAAAAATTTGGAACGGCTGCAATTAAGTTTCCATCGACTCTATACCATCTTAACATGCCTATCTAAATTTGAGCGCATTCGATTTTCTGGAGAGGTTAAACCTCTGATGCATCCTTTAAGCTTCACACTCTGAAACAGAAGGGAAAATATAGAAATCCGCATAGGGAAAAGGAAGCTCTCTCCAAAGTTTTGCTATAATGGCTATTATTTTTATTCGAGGGGCTTCTGATAAAACTGCTACAGTTACGCTGGTGTTAGTAGACATGTTGCTCCAGCGCAGACTGATAACTTCATATCCATTTTGAATCTGCTTGCCCAGATTGAGAATTTTGAGCTGAGCCACATATCTTATAGCCCAAGGAAGAACGGTGCGTATCCATGGTTTGCCATTTTCAACAGAGTTATTTTGTAAAAGGGTCGTATGTTTAATAGCCAATTAGGGTCTGGGTCCTAAAACATGCGGTTGATGTTAGGGTCTTAGACCGGCTTTGACCGGTTAAAAATTGTTAGTTGACTTTTTAATTTTTCCAGATAACCTTGACCATTGGTTTACTAGCGTTGATTGTTTAAATGTTGACAAGTTAATATCTTTCGCATACTTTCCATTCTTCTTCGAGCGTACATCTCTCATTTAAATATCCTAAAAACAAAATTGAAGTGGTTCGTCTTCTGGTACTTAACCGAATCTGGAGACTTGATCTGTCTTCGATTAAACCAATGTTGTGATTTATAACTGAGGTTTTGATGTTGAAGGATGGTATTCAATTAAAATGTTTGTCTGCTCATCCAGTTAAGACCCAAATCAGTTACTCTTTGACGAGAAAACGAAAACCACATCAAACCCATGTAGGGAGTTCACTAAGTGTTTCTTCCATTGTTTTTCCAATTAGGTGTTTTTTTTTTTTTTTTGTCATTGAATTTGATGTTTCATTAAGGATGAACAATTTGCATACCTTCTTGATCCTCGTGATGGTATTCCTGGTTTCCCACTCCCTCTACATCATCTACAATATTACATCATCAGATTTCATCTACAACTTCTAAATCATCTGTTGGATAAATACTTGGTTAAGATAACAAGTTCCTTATTGAATCATGATTTAATTTATGTGGTTGAAGAAAGTTGGAACCATTGAGAGTTATTGATTATGTCCATTAGAACAGATTAAAGAGTTTGATTCCTTTGAGAATTATGGTGGCGGGTTTATCAATTTGCAGTCTTCTTCTTAAGGGTTTGGAAAAAAAAAGTGTCTGAAAATGTATTTAAACTGTTCGACGAAATGTCATTCAAATATTTTGTTGTGTAGCTTTGAAATTTAACTGGGTTAGAATATAATGCCATTCAAATATTTTTTAAACGCATTTAGGTAATAAATTAAAAGGTCAAAATCAGTCTAAGATCCTAATATATCAACTGCATGTTTTAGGACCCAGATCCTAATTAACTATTAAACATACGATCCTTCTACAAAATAACTCTTTTCAAAACTTCCAAGATTGCAACCGCATGTAGAGCTTTTTGGTAGTTTATTTGTTCCTTCATTGGGATTGTTTCTTTTGCATTCCATTGTTGCTCCGTCAATACATTATACTGGCTTCTATAGAGTTGTTTCTTTTGCTATTTGACGAAATTGTTAATGGTTTCATTTCTTTGTTTATCGTTGTTCAAAAATCACATTCTTCAATGCTTCCACAGTTCCACTTGCGCCGATTCAAGTGTTAGCCCATGTCACTTATCAATAGCTAAACAGTGTCGCTTTTATTGTGGTTCTCTATGCAAATTTCTCGATACTAAAAATTTATGTTTATATTCTATCTTGTTACCTATCATGAACATCTGAGCCCATCTATATATATATATAGGGTATCATTACTCTTTTGTAGATTGTTTTGTTCTTTTAAATTAAAGAGCTTTTGGTTTTAACTTTTAACCAGTATTCTTTGTGTTAAACCGAAGAAAATGCGTATACTAATAAAAGGTTGATACGCACCTAGTCTATCTTTTCATTGCCAGCCCGAAAAACACAAAAGGACGGTCAGGGAACCATCTTTCTCCATCACGATCCACCAAAATTACCCAATTTAGGCACCGTAGCCCAATTTAACTTAACTTAACTTAATTATTGATTTTCTAATCTGGCCATATTTTTTAGTTCAATTAATGAAATTCTTAATTTAACTGTATTTCTTAATTTAGCTATATTTGCCAATCATAACATTTTTCTAACACTAACCCTAACCGAAAAAGTTGAAAATACCATATGGTCCTAGAAATAATATATTATGATGAGTTTGGTCCAGTTGACTCAGTCAACTGTCTGTTTGATCCTTTTTAAAAAAATATATTATTGTTTGGTCCTAAAAATTATAGTTTGGTCCTAGGGTGATGTCATGGAAGATGTAAATGTCATCTTGTAGTGGCATAAATACCCTTACATTATTATTTGGTCATAGAAAATTATGTTTTTGTCATAAGGTGATGTCAAACTTTTGCTTTTTTCTCTCCCTTAATAAAAATAAATAAATAAAAACTTAAAATTTAAATATCTTTTGAACAATATGTCCAAAAATGAAAAATTTTATATATTCGGAAAGTCCTCGACGATAGCTTTCCAACGAGTACCATTGTCCCTATGTTTCGGAGCTTTTAATTTTTGCCTTATTTTTTAGCTATAAAATAAACTATTATACGAGTTCATTCTATAAAATGAACTACTTTAATGAACTATTATACGAGTTCATTTTACAAAATCAACTACTTTAATGAACTATTATGCTAGTTAGTTCATTCCAAAAAGTGAACTCTTTGGATAAAATAACATACGAGTTCATTCTACAAAATGAACTACCATACGACTTCATTCTACAAAATGAAGTGGTATAGTGAACTATTATTACGAGTTCATTATACAATATGAACACCTATCACGGGTTCATTCTACAATATGAACTACTGTTTACGAGTTCATTTTATAAAATGAACTACCATAATGAACAACTATTACGAGTTCATTCTACAATATGAACTACCATTTTTAATTACTATTACAAGTTCGTTTTACAACATGAATTATCAATCCTATAATATGAATAACTATTATGAGTTCATTCGAAATTAAGAACATCTATCACGAGTTCATTCTTCAATATGAACTATAATAATGAACTACCATTGCGACTTCATTCTTCAAATTGAACAATTACTATGAGTTTATTCTACAAAATAAATTGCTAGTGTATACGAGTTCATTCTACGAAATGAACTGCTAGAACTATAATGAACTACCATGTTATAGAATAGTGTTCATTCTCGGAATAAACTACTATTATACCGAAAAAAATTAAAAGCTCCGAAACATAGCGACAATGGTACTCGTTGGAAAGCTATCTTCGAGGGATTTCTGAATATATAAAATTTATTAATTTTTGACATATATTTTGAGAGATATTTAATTTTTAAACTTTTAAATATTAAGATTAGAAGGAGAAAGAAATTAGTAGAGAAAATAAACAAGAGAGAGAAACCATTCACGTGAGGGGAAAAAATAAGAGAGGAAAAGAGTACTTTAGATATTTTAATAACTATAGACCAAATGGAAAATGTGATTTCTGAAATGACCAAATAGACATGGGACCACCTAAAAAGACGAAATTGACATGGGAAAACTAAAAAAAGGACTAAACCATATATTTCCCACCGAAAAATTTGCTGCCCACAAGACACTAACCTTAACCGAAAAGCTAGCTGCCCGCAAAACACTAACCCTATCCGAAAAATTGGCTGCCCACCAAAAGGTTTAGCCGGCGATACACCTAGTCCCATGTATGTAACTAGGGTTTATTTCCAAATTTTATGCGATGAATAAATTGCTCCCCAGCTTTTTCTCTTCTTCTATACTCGGGTCTGCTCTTAATCTTTGATAATGGCATCAAGACTAAGGGATCTTGCTTCGTATTCATCTACTAAATTTAGCTGGACCATTCAGAACTTTTCAAAGTTGGATGCTCATGAAGGACATGAATCTGATGTTTTTTCTGCTGGTTCTATTAATTGGTATGTTCATACATGTACTGCTAATTTTACTTTGCTTATCATAGAATTAATCTTCTGGTTTGCTTAATTCTTTTATGTTTTCACTAATAGGGTTGTCAAGATTTATCCCAAGGGGTTTCAGGAAGTTTATGAAGACCTGACGCTGGAACTTATACCCATCCGGTTGACCAAACCGGTGGAAGCCAGATTCAGTTTCGCTGTTACTAGTCGAACTGATCCCAGGAACACAAAAAAACTTGGTACTGTATTATTTATCTTGCTGGTATTATATCTTTTTTTTTTATCTTTTTTTTGTTACATTACATGTTTTACCTTATAAATCTTTTTGGGTTTTGCAGAAGGAACAAAATTCCTTTTACCTGTAAACTGTACTAATTGCTGGGGATGGAGTGGTTGGACAAAATTCATGCCTCTTAGTGATCTCCATGACCCTGATAAAGGATATATCGTGAATGATACTTGTATTATTGAGGTTGAGGTTACTTGTAGGATGAGACCGGAAGGAAATTTAAACGAGAGTAATGCAAGGGAGGGGAAAAAGAAAGATGATGTAGATGAGTGTGCTGCAAGCGACAAGGACAGGAAAAAAGATGACCCGAATGGTCAAAGCTCAAACCAGGTTACAAAGAAAGAGATCACTAGTACACAATCTATTGAGTATCCAGGTGCTGGACAACCCTTCGAGGAAGGACAACATTACAACAAGGTTGGTTTTTGTGAGGACAACCAAGAATATGAAGATGTTGGAGGCTTCAGTATTCTGAAGACACAAGCGCCTCTATATGAGCAGATATGGTTGAAATATGGACATATTCCTTCTACCAAGGTTATGCCAATAGCATCGTATCCGATCCTTGTTATGGTGGTCAAAGAGTTGATGAGTTCTATCACAGATATGCGTGTGTGCCATTATGTAGATTTATCATCCGAAATGATTGACAGGTGGGAAGGTATGATATCAATGGCTGAGAAATTTAAGTTTAACATTGGATGGCTGCGGGACCGATTTGAACACGTGATAAAAGGGATGTGCGGGATGCAGAAGGTTAAAACTGAACTGCTGCAGCATGGTCAGCATTTACGTGCAACAAAATCAAAGATGTGGGTACTCAGGAATGTGATGACAAAGGTGGAGGCTCAGCTGATTGCCGAGAAGGATGACGTGCGAGCGAAAATATCTGGGCTGCTCTCCAAATCAGATATGGAAACCTATCTTGAAATAGGTGAAGATACTCTCCTTGCTGGATTACTAAGTCAAGTCTATTAACTAGACATTAGATCAGTTTTAATTAGTATTTTCAGTATCGTTAGTCAAGCTATAGTAGCAGTATTAGTTTCTTTTGTTTTTTCGTATTCTTTTTAAGTTCACAGTTAATTTGCAATGAAATTAATGCTTTTAGAAAACACCTTATGTTTGAATTTTCTGTTAAATTGCACAAAGTAGCTAGCTAACCTTAATCGCCTTCTTGCTTTTTTCTCGAATTGCAAAAGTGTGAAAGCTTATGTAGCAACTGTCAGACAAGAAACAAAAAGAATTCAGACAAGTTCCAGAAGAGAGAGAATAAATGTGGATCAGTTTCAGGTTTTCCATTGACCACATTGTTTAATGCAAATTTGAGGTTAATGTAGTACTGAATGGGGTATGGTATATCTTTTAACATGTCCATATACCCAACTCGGTCAGTTTACGTAGAGGACATTTATATACCTTGCTCTAATAATTTTTTCATGATAACCAGATTTTAACATCAAAGGTTCTGAACTTTGAACAGCGACCAAACCATGAATTTATGTGTGGGGGGCTAAAACAAAATTTTTCATGAATTCTCAGTTTATTATAAATATGTTGAAGGTGAGTTTAAGATGACATTACAGCAAAAGACAACAACGTTGTTATGCAGAGTTATTTTCTTTCCTATTTTTTTTTTGTTATAAATGTTGTCACCCGGACAACAAACAAGCTATAATATGATGCATCCAAGTTATATAGGCGGAGAACGCAAATTTTTATACATTAACAAAAATATATGGATATCATAAATATCTTTCTTTTTTTCCCGTAAATATGGTTTTCATCCAAAGCAGCTTAGTGAGATTGAAGTAAAAGCAACGATGATAGAGTACGTATAGATTAATGTGTCAAGAGACTCAAGGTTCATCAAAAATAATAATATTGCATAGATTAAAAACAATCTCCAAAGGAGATATTTATGGTGTTTATATAAGAATAGGAAAACACTTTTATAAACCGTGTTGTCAGGAGGAGAAGAAAAATGAAAGTCAAGTTTAGAAAACTAGACTACTGTTACCACTACTTACACTATACACAATTGACTATTTAAGTGAATCATTAAATATGCTATACGATACGGCCTTTGTAAGAATATCTTCCAGTTGTTGTGTTGTACAAATATATGGTACTTCAATTGTGTTTTCTTCAAGTTTTTCATAGATGAAGTTCCCATCGATTTCAACATGCTTCGTTCGATCATGTTGCACTGGATTTTCTGCAATTTTGATTGCTGACTGGTTATCACAAAATAACTTCATAGGTTTTTTAACAGGGAAACCAAGTTCTCCCATAAGCCTTTTCAACCATAACAATTCACAAATGCCTTTCACCATCCCTGTATTCTTATTCAGCACTGGATAAGGAAACAACCTGTTGTTTCATAGACTTCCAAGTTACTAAGTTACCCCCGACGAAGGTAACATACCCAGATGTCGATCTTCTCCTATCACCTTTGCCTCTCCATTCCGAGTCAGTGTAACCCGATATATCGAGATTTCCATGGTTTGAGAACATCAAACCTCAACCTGGTGCGGGCTTCAAATATCTCAGTATCCTTATGAATGCGTTCATGTGTTGTTGACCCGGATTATGCATAAATCTGCTTACAACACTCACTGCATAGGAAATATCAGGCCTTGTATGTGAAAGATAAATCAATCGGCCAACTAACCTCTGGTATTTTCCCTTGTTAGTTGGTATTTGATCAGAACACTCTTCAAGACCATGATTTTGTTCCATGGGAGACCCAACTGGATCACAACCAAGCATTCCGGTTTCCTTCAACAAATCAATCACATACTTTCGCTGAGACAAGAAAATACCCTTCTCAGATCTTGAAACTTCAATTCCGAAGAAATATTTAATTCCACCCAGGTCCTTCATATCAAATTCAGAGTGCAGACAACTCTTCAGATTCCTCATCTCTTCCGGATCATTTCCTGTTACCACCATATCATCTACATAGATAATACACGCGGTTATCTTGTTATCTACCCGTTTTATGAACAAAGTATGATCAACATTACTCTTTGTATACCCAAATTTCTTCATTGCCAGACAAAATCGACAAAACCAAGCTCTGGGACACTGCTTCAAACCATATACCTCCTTGTTTAATTTACAAACCATATTTGCATCGGTCGGAGCATAATAACCTGGAGGTAGTGGACATGTAGATTTATTTTTGCAAATGTCCATGTAAAAAGGCATTTTGTACATCGTATTGTTGTAGAGGGCAGCCTAAATTTGCTGCCAAAGACAACAATACTCGAATAGTATTGATTTTTGCAACAAGAGCAAACGTCTCTTGATAATCAATACCATAAGTCTGGGTAAATCCTTTCGCCACAAGTCTTGCTTTGTAACTATAGATGGAGCCATCTGGATTATGTCTGGTTGTATATACCCACCTGCAACCAACTAGTTTCTTCCCTTCTGGTAGTGAAACTATATCCCATGTACCATTTTTCTTATGTGCTGACATCTCCTCTTCTATAGGGACAGCCCATTTCGGGTCAGATAATGCTTCTTGTACGTTTTTGGGAATAGTAACATCCTCCATCTGAGTGACAAATGCATTGCCAGCTTCTGAAAATCTATGAGCAGACATGCAATCCGCAATGGGATATTTTACCTTCTTTATCGATTCAAGTGAAAAACGATCTGGTGGCACCCCACGGTTACTCCTTTGTGGCAATCGATACCTATCAGTCTCAGTTAATTGACAATTATTGTTAGTATTAATCAAATCCTCAACGTTTACCTCAGGGGCGTTAGCGGGAGGATGATTTGGTGTAGGTAATGCTGAAGAAAAGAAGGGGTCTTCCACGATAAGAGTTTCGACCTCTTGAACTGTTTCCGGAGGTTGCATAGTAGTTATGCCCAATTCAGTAGAATCTTGAGGGTTACTTGAACTTGCTTCTGTGACAGAAAGATGTATCTCACTATTAGTTGAAAATAAAGATGAATCTTTAGGGTTACTTGAAACTTGAGGGTTACTTGAACTTGCTTCTTTGACAGAAAGAATTTTGACCTCTTGAATTGTTTCCGGAGGTTGCATAGTAGTTATGCCAATTCAGTTGAATCTTGAGGGTTACTTGAACTTGCTTCTGTGGCAGAAAGATGTATCTCACTATTAGTTGAAGATAAATCCGTGCAATTCAACTCTTCAATATTGCTCTCTCCCTGAAGATAAGAACCTGTATCATATGTTGAGTAAAATTTCTCGTGTTCTGAGAAGGTAACATCCATGCTAACATATATAATATTTGCGAGTAGAAGGATGATAACACCTGTAACCCTTTTGGTACGGATGATACCCAACGAATGCACACTTTAGAGCACATGGGTCCAGCTTGCTTCACAAATATTTTTGTATGTGAACATATACAACACATCCAAACACTCGTGGAGGAAGTTTAAGCTGGGAAGGAATTGCCACAAATGAAGCCAATTTATCAAACGGTGTTTGAAATTTCAAAACACCAGTGGGTACACGATTAAGGAGATACACTGCATTTGTGATGGCTTCTTCCCAAAAATGTGGCCTCATGTGTGCGCCAATCAAACAAACTCTCGTAATCTTAACTAATTGCCTGTTCTTCCTCTTTGGAACACCATTTTTTTGTGGAGTAGAAGGAAAAGTAGTCTCATGAATTAAACCATGTTCCTGGAAGTAACCTTGTAAAACTTCATTGACATATTCTCCACCATTATCAGAACGAAGGATTTTTATAGCGACGGAAAATTGTGTTTGAATCATTACATAAAAAGACTTGAAAATATCAGCTAGATCACTTTTATTTTTCATCAAGTAAAGCCAAGTCATACGGGTGCAGTCATCGACAAAAAGAACAAACCAACGAAATCCTGAAGTACTAGTAATTCGGCAAGGTCCCCAAACATCAGAATGAACCAAAGAAAATTGAACTAATCTTCTGTTAAGACTATCAGGATATGTAGTACGATGGCTCTTCGCTAAGATACAAGTTTCGTAGTTAAAATCAGCGGGTTTGCAGGTTGAAAATAAGGTTGGAAATAAATGTTGTAAATAACCAAAAGAAACGTGACCCAACCGGTGATGCCGTAATAATATTTGATCTTCATATGCACTGGAAGACCCTTTGGATAACAAAGATCGTCCTTCACACACATCATCTACGTAATACAACCCCCCTTTATTAGTACCACACCCAATTATCTTCCCGTCACTGAGATCTTGGAGAAAACAGAAAGTCGAATAGATCAATACTACACAATTTAATTGTGCAGTCACTTGTGATACTGATAAAAGGTTATTAGAAAGAGAAGGAATCAACAGAGTATGTTCTAAAGTCAAGGAAGAATTCAAATCCACTCTCCCAGCTACAGTAACCAGACATGGAACGCCATTGGCATTATAAACCGTTGAGCATTCAGGTGCACATACATCTTTCAAAATAGATGCTTCAAATGTCATGTGATTAGTGGCACCGGTGTCAAGTACACAACCATGATCTTTTTCAGAATTTGTAATAAGTAAAGCTATATCAAATTCATTTGATTGCTGAAAAATGTTCGGATTAACCAAAGAATGAGATTCAACAATGGAAAAATCGGCATCGGCTTTTGTCGTAACCATTGAAGAACATGTATCTGCCCCTCTTTGATCGATCTTTATTTTTATTTTATAGGCGTCCCACCAATCAGGATACCCAATTTTCTTGAAACATTTATCCATGAAATGTGAATTGCTTCCACAATAAACACAATGTCTATCGACAGTCATTATCAGGATCAAATAAAAAAATAATAATATAATGTACATTTGTATGTTGCAAGCAGCTTGCCAAAAGTTTGCAAACGGTTTGCAAAGGAAAAAAAAATGGTTTCATTAAAAATTTGTCGATACAGGAAAAAAGGCAATCAAAAGAGTTACTAAAAGAACTTAAATCACAAAACATGTAACAGCAAAAATGGTATTCACGTTCTTAATGAAGAACTCAATCATAAAATAGGTGGATTAAATTTCCGTAGATACCAACTTAATTAGCCAAAAAATTAATAGCTAAGATCCAAAGATAAAGTAGTAAGGATTACAATCTTAATAGTTAAGATTAATCACGGTCAATCAACAAGGTAATAAAGTAGCTTCAACAAATACCATTATTCCAAAAACAACCAGTAAGATCAACTAAAAATAAAATTAAATCAAGTAACAATCAAAGAATCAACAAATGATTATTCAACGATCCAGTAGAGTAAATAAGATCCAACAAAGGGCTTGAACACAAATTTACTTACAAATCACATAAGAAGAAAAAGTACCACTTACTTGGTAGTCGGAACAAAAACTACGAGTAGAAGAACCTTAAGCAAGCGGAAGAAAAACCAAATAAGCATTCATTGTTATTAAGAAACACTCAACTCACCATGGAGTTCTGATACCATGTCAAGAGACTCAAGGTTCATCAAAAATAATAATGTTGGATAGATTAAAAACAATCTCCAAAGGACATATTTATGGTGTTTACATGAGAATAGGAAAACACTTTTATAAACCGTGTTGTCAGGGGGAGAAGAAAAATGAAATTCAAGTTTAGACAACTAGACTACTATTACAACTACTTACACTATACAAAATTGACTATTCAACATAATGGTCGTGCTTGCCGGTTAATCATTAATAATGCAAGTCAACGAAGATTTGTTTTATACCAAGAGTACACCTTTTGAAATGATTCGTTCATGTTTAATGTCTCTCACCTACACGACTACACCAAATATTTGCATATACATATCCTGTCAAGTAAAAAGTGGAACTCAAATAACCAATGATGTAATGTAATCCATATGTGATCAGGCCTTACAGGTTCATCATCATCATTTCTACTTGATGTCCAGAATGCATGTCATGAGTTCACAATCTTAAGCTCTCCGTGACTGATGCTTGCTTCGCAAAACACTGAGCACTTCCGGCTTGGGTTCACATATTTGTTAAATAATTTACGAATATTAATGAAAAATAAAATAAACAGTAATTCATGGCGTATATTGGTTGTGTGCAGCAAGAACAGATATACATATACTTGTGACTGTAAGCGAAATCTTCTATGCTGTCTCCATTATATGAAATTCAAAAAACCAGGGTTCAGCAAAGAGTTAACGTATTAAGCTTTAATTAACTGCATCCATAGAGTAGAATGCACATTCGCATATTTTTATCATCGTGCATTTATATTGCTGATTTCAACAACCTAAACTAATCTATTGGGTTTTCAAATTATGTAATTAATTAGTGACTAAAGGAAATACTGGAAAATTTAGTCAAATCTAAAAGGCAGTTGTATGAGAACCTATTAGAAAGAATTATGTCAGTGCCAGTTAGTGTTGGGAAAATATATGTGGGTCGTTCTCGCCGTCAATCAGGAAATTTCAGCCAACAATGCATACATCTTAAAAGCCTTCCACAAATATGGGTAACTTTGTATGTTAGCATCTGCTATTTGCCTCTTTGTCGATACTGCAGACCACCAATTTTACATTGCTAGGGTTCCTCGATATAGGATTTAAGGATCACAACTGCATACATATTGGATCCATAAATAAATAAGTAGATCTAATGGAATCGAGACGAGACAAGATCAAGACAAGATAATAAGATGAAGAAGAAAGGTGTGATTTCTCTTTCTTTTCTCGTTACAAAAGAGGCTCATATATAGAAGAGCTTTGATGCAAAAAGATATTATGTAATCTCCTAACAAAAGTAAATATCTTTATAGCTAGGTAAGTGAATATATTGCAATATATACAAGAATATACATTTAATACCCAATATCCCTCCTCAAGTTGGAGCATGAAGAGTCGAAATGCCTAACTTGAGAAGAAGATTTTGGAATTGCTGACGTCCCAAAGCTTTAGTCAAAATATCAGCTAACTGAGAAGTAGTGTGAACATAAGATGGAATAATGGTACCTCATAGTATTTCATCGCGCAAAAAATGACAATCAATCTCAATATGTTTTGTACGTTCATGAAAGACCGAATTGTTAGCAATATGCAAGGCAGCTTGACTATCACATTGAAGCGAAACTCGTTGTCGATGTCCTACACCCAGACCTCGAAGTAATCCTTTTAACCAGATAATCTCACAAGTTGTTGAAGCTAAGGTACGATATTCTGCTTCGGCTGAGGAGCGGGAAACTGTTGTTTGTTTCTTCGTTTTCCAAGAGATAGGATAACCGCCAAGAAACACAAAGTGTGCAGTAAGTGAACGACGACTAAGTGTACAACTAGCCCAATCTACATCACAATAAGCGTTAAGAACTAAGTTTGAATCTTCCCGTAGTAAAATACCTTGGCCAGGGCTAGATTTCAAATAGCGAACAACTCGAAGTGGAGCATCCCACTGGGATTGAGTTGGATGTTGCATGAACTGAGACAAAATATGAACCGAGTAGCACAAATCCGGTCGTGTAATATTTAGATAAATCAGTCGCCCCACCAACCTTCTATAACGCGCAGGATCATTCATGGGCGTGTCTGATGCAAGAGCTAGACGATGGTTTTCCTCCATAGGAACACTAGATGGCTTAGATCCAAGTAGACCGGTTTCTGTCAAAATGTCTAGAGCATATTACGTTGGCAAAGAAAGATCCCTTTGGAGCTTCTATCTACCTCAATACCAAGAAAATATTTTAATTTTCCCAAGTCCTTCATATGAAAACATTTGCTGAGATACTCTTGAAAATCTCGAATGGCAACTCTATTGTTTCCAGCAATAACAAGATCATCCACATATACAAGAATATACATAAAAATATTTCCTTTGCGATAGATAAATAATGAGTGATCTAAAGCAATTGTAGAGAAACCATATGTACGCAAAGCAGTTGCTAACTTTGCATACCAACACCGGGGAGCCTGTCGTAGACCATACAAAGACTTGTGAAGTCTACAAACTTTTCCTGATAAACCATTATTAAAGCCAGGGGGAAGTCGCATAAATACCTCTTCATTTAAATCACCATGAAGAAACGCATTGTGAACATCCATTTGAACTAGCTCCCAGTTATTGATGGCAGCAACAGCAAGAAGAGTTCGTACAGTAACCATCTTTACTGTGGGAGCAAAAGTCTCAGTGAAATCGATTCCTTCCTTTTGATGATTACCAAAGACAACCAATCTAGATTTGTAGCGCTCAACAGTGCCATCAGATTTCCGTTTAATCCGGAAAACCCACATACAACCAATAGCAAATTTGTCAGAAGGAAGATCTTCAATTGTCCATGTGCCATTGGCAATCAGTGCATCAATTTCTTCCTTCATTTCTTTGCGCCATCTCGGATCACGCATAGCCTCCCTGAATGAAGTTGGTTCAACATCATTGGAAATAGCTGCAACAAAATTGCGAAGTGCAACAGAAAAAGCATTACAATTCACATAATGTGTTATAGGATAGGGAGTACCTGAGGACTTGATTGGTATAGGTGTAGACTCGGGGGGAACCAATGTCGTGTTAGTCTTCTTAGGAATACCCTCCCATCGAACAAAATCCTTGTTTCGAATGTTATCAAATTTGGTGCGTTTACCTCTTCCCAATTCTTCATTAGACAGGGTTACGGTATCTGGAGAAGTAATAGAAGTAGGAGATGCTTCTGAGTTAGGACCCCTTCAGCAGAACTCACAGCTGAGTTACGAGACCCTTCAGCAGAACTCACTGCTATGTCACGAACGTCGTCAGCAGGGCTCACTGTCAAGTTGCGAGCTTCTTCAGCAGAACTCACTGCTGAGTTACGAACTCCTTCAACAGAACTCACTACGAAGTCACGAAATTCGTCAGCAGGGCTCTCATCATGTACAGCAGGCTCAGAATGAGGAAGCACCTGTACGTCTTCTTCTTCTGTGCTGTTGACTGTGACCTGAATTGTTTCCTGGGGTGCAGATGTATTGCCTGAATGCGCCTGTTGAAGTGCAGTAGTGTCAGAAGTTGGAGCAGAAGTGGAGTAAGAACTAGTAGAGTGTATTAAGTCACTGCAATCAGCCTCAAAGTGAACAACATACATGTCCCGACATGCTAAACCAACATCCTCATCAGGATACAATGAGTGCAGTTATAGACGCTCCTTGCTGTTAGCTAAAGGAAATTGGTCTTCAAGAAATTTTACGTCACGTGACTGAAAGTACTGTCCAGTATCTAAATCAAACAAGTGCCATGCTTTCTTCCCGAAGGGATAGCCAAGAAAAATACAACGACGACTTCGACTATCAAATTTATCGCAAGGATTAAGATTTTTCGCATAACAAAGACATCCAATCACTCGAATAGAATGAAGAGTCGGAGCTGAAGCATAGAGAAGTTCATATGGTGTCTTGAAATTAAGCACTCGAGAAGGAGTTCTATTGATCAAATATGCAACGATTAGCACACACTCACCCCAAAAATCAATTGGTAAACAAGCCTGAAAACGTAAAGCACGGGCCACATTGAGGATATGACGATGCTACCATTCTACTCTTGCATTTTGCTGTGGTATCTTAACAACAGAAGTTTGATGAACAATACAGTTATTCCGAAAATAAGAAGATAGACCTTTAAACTCAGTCCCGTTATCACTACGAAAAATCTTAACTCTCTTTGTAAACTGTCGTTCAATCAACGCAAAAAAAGTTGTAATCAAACGAGGTACCTCGTCTTTGCTTTTCATCAAATATACCCAAACACATCTAGAAAAATTATCCACAATAGTTAAAAAATATCTTGAGTTACAGGCACGATTTGCACGATAAGGACCCCAAACATCACAATGGATTAACTCAAACAAATTAGCTGCTTTATTATCACTCAGCGGAAACAAATTACGAGTTTGCTTGGATCTATGACAGACTTCACAAGCATGAAAATCAAACTGACTACTACTACTGACTTGCAGTAGAAACTGTAACGCTTGTAAAGAAGGATGCCCAAGCCGTTTATGCCATAATTCTGTAGAAGCCTTTTCTAACACGACGTTAACACAAGATGGTTCCCCCATTATCAAGCAATAAAGCCCATCAATGAGCTTACCCAGACCAATCTTCGTCCTCAAGGTATGGTCCTGTATAACACATTCAGAATTAGTGAATTGTAAACTGATAATGTGCTGCGTTGCATGCTTATCATGCGATGAAGACAAGAGGTGAGACACATATATAAGATTACAGGTAAACTGTGGAACAAACAACACATTATGCAAGACAAGAGAGTTATTCAACTTCACATTCCCAATTTTTGTCTCCTCTATACTTACACCATTAGGCAAACCAACTTGAATAGGGAATGGAAGAACACGACAAGACTCAAACAAAGTGTCATCGCAACAGACATGATTAGAGGCTCCTGTGTCAACAATCCATGCATGACCACTCTTACAATTGAGACGAACGTGATTTGTAGTGGCTGAGGCTTCACCAAATATAACATTTGCTTTAATTGATGGTTGATTGCTGGTAGGTGCGAACTCTGTTTTGATACGAGCCGCAAGTAGACGTCGTGGTTGACGACCATCAGGATAGCCATGTTTCGCCCAACAACGATCCTCAAGATGTCCATTGTGACCACAGTGAGTACACTTCAGTGGAGGCTTGGATCCTCCTGTTTTGGAACCCTGTGTTCTATGTCCGTGAACAGCAAAGGCCATAGGAGTGTTTGTATCCATCCTCTTCTGAGTATAAGACTTAACTTCTTCTTCTTGTATGAGACGAGAATAGACAGTATGTAGAGAAGGAAGCGGTTCGGTCCCCAGAATACTGGAACGTATATTAGCATAATAGGGTTCGAGACCCATTAGAAGTTCACGTACCTGATCATTATTGCGTCTATTACGAAGAATCACGTTCAAACCGCAGGTACAACCAGAACACGAACAAGAAGGTAGAGCATCAAAAGTGGCTGAGTTTTGTTATTTTTTGCTATGTCAAAAAAATGAGGTTGGTTTCCTTGTATGGAAAGTAAAATATTATAAGAAATATATACAAAAATAGGTCTGTTTTGGAACCTCGTATTCAAATCTAAGCCCGACTTTTTATTTCTTACAAATCTATGCAAATCGAACGGATTTCATCCAAATCCGTTATCCAAATCAATATTTCTCGTCGAAGTTATAGGATGAATAACGTGTCGACTTTTCAAAGAGTTCTGTTTTAAAAAGTAATATTTACAGGGTCATCATGGTATTCATCCTTATACCTTGCCGACTACTGTTACAATAATTAAGGTCGTCAAAACTTGAACCTTGCCGACCAAGAACTTTCATAAAACGATTTATCTGTGCACGATTTTGCTATTAGTTGGCATGGTTGTTATATCTGTAACCATAACGATCCTGTTTATAAGATTCTTAGTCGTTGATGTTTGAAATTCTCGACCTTGACGACTATAGTTTAGTCGGCAAGTTATGAAATTAATACCTTGCCGACTAATCATGCATTTGTGACACCTCTTTTGTGGTCGACATAATTATTTTTTACTAGCCCGCCGGCTATTTGTGATCGTTTATCTTCCAAATTTGTCGATCTTATCGACTTTTCATACTTTCAGAACTAAAAGTAATAATTCCTTCTGCAATTTTTAATATGAAATCACCCAACAACTCTACCACCCCATATTAGTGTTTGAGCAGTACAGTTTCATTTCCGTTACAAATAACAAAAAAAAAAAATCTCAAAAATCTACTCACATAATCCATGCGTTCAATTCAAATAAAACCTAATTTCAAAATTTAAGTCATCTAATTAACTAACTAAATTAATTAACCTAATCACATTTGTTAGTGTTAATTAAGCAAAGCTAGATTAGCCTCTATTACAAATATGTGGTTTAGGGGCTTTGTGTTTTACTTCAAAATGACCTTATTTTGTCTCATTTGATATACCCCAATTTATTTGGGTACACCCCAATTTGGCGAGGCAAAAAAATGTTTCAATTTTTATTGATATCGATTGCCACAAACCAGAACTGCGGACACCCGCCGGAACCACCGCTTGGTTCCATCAACATTTCATATTTTTCTTTGATTATTTCATGAAACTGGCCCAATAAGGCCTACCTACCCAAACCCTAGAAACATGTGAAGATGAAAAGGTGTTGCTTTAGCCGCCGCCACCACCACCACAGGTGCTTCTGTTACCTAATGGTCCATCTGGTTATATTGGTTATAATACAAAAGATACTATTCCTAACCAATGAATGTGAGTATTAGGTGAAACAGAAATATTTACATATATTTAGTGTTAGAGCATAGCTCGGCCAACCTCGCATGCGTTGCTATCTCAAGCATGTTTGTCAATGTTAGTGATCAAAACTATGAGTCTTGATTTCTAGCCTACATAACTAAGTCTCGGACTAGGATAGGAAAAGTGTATATGAGCTCAAGGACTTCATGGCGATTCATCATACATCGACGAAGATCTATACAAGGAACCGTGGAACTTCATCAACAAAAAGGTATGTGGAGACTTGAACTTATCTATCACTCAAAAGTCTATCTATTCTATCTCCTACTTCTTATGAGACAAAAGTCGTATGCTATATAGACTAGATCATACACACTTGACATTTCGAGCTGAGCATTCATTGCTTATCTTTTATCTCGAAATCGTGTGTTGGTAAAGCGTTTTGCTTTGATCAAGTTTATCTTCATCTAGTGACGAAAGTCATGAAAGTTTCAATCACTTTGAGAATTGCTCTGACGTGAATCGGTCTGTGAATAACGGCTACATAGCGTCCTCTGACAATGTCTCAATGATTGAAATGAGAGTTTAGATTACATAACCATGTATTCCTTGAACCGAAGTTTTCGAACTTTATTGATCAAGAGAAATCAGAAGGATTGTGGAATTGGCTTTCCAAGTCCGCGAACCCAGTTCGCAGACTCAGTCCGCGAAATGACGGAAGTTCTCGGCCGAGAATTTCTGCTGGATTTTCCAAAACTCGTTTGTGTGCTTAGTCCGCGAACTGGCGGAAGTTCTCCTTCCGAGAATTTCTGCTAAGTTTGGAAAACTCAACCGATTAGCTTAAGTCCGCGAACTTGTTTGTGAACTTAAGAGGTTATGATCTAAAGATGTGCTCTGAACAAGAAACATTAAATTACTAAGGAATGCTTTATGCAAACCGTGGCTATAATGTTCATGAGACGATTCAATCGAATCGAATCATCTTTGTTTCAATTGTGCCTTGTGTAGTTACATAAGATCTCATAGCAATTGAACAAATCTTTAACTAGTTCATTTGAGTCAATTGAACTAGTTATGGTGAAGAAGAACAAGGTTAATATGAAATGATCATATGGTTGACCTTTTGGGTTACTATGTTGAACCAACATGAACGTACACGTTTGGGCATGGTTTTCACGAACCCAATAAACGTATACCCAAGTGTGTGTGACAAGCTAAGTTTTCGATCTAACGGTTGAGAAATATTAGCTTATCTAAATCATGTTTTCATCTAACGGTTGAGAAATATTAGCTTATCTAAATCAGGTTTTCATCTAACGGTGAATAAGGATTGCTTTGTAACTAAGGAAAAACCCTGATTTGAAGGCTATATAAAGGAGACATCTAGCATTGAGAAAACATATTCCCCACATGTCTGTGTGCTACTAGTGCGCTCGCTAGAGTCGATCTCCATTACCTTTGATTTTCTTCTCTAAAATCAGGTTAACGACTTAAAGACTTCATTGGGATTGTGAAGCCAGACCGATACTACTTTATCGTAGTTGTGTGATCTGATCTTGCATCTTCTATCATACAAGTACAATCGATTGATTGGCTTGAGATCGTGAGAGTTCTCCAATAGGCAAGATAAAGAAGTCACAAAAATCTTCGTCTCACTGTTTGTGATTCCTCGACAATCCGCTTGTGTAGTCAGAAAGGATTGTAGAGAGGTGATTGATTAATCTAGGCTGTTCTTCGGTAATATAAGACCGGATTATCAATTGGTTCCTGTTCACCTTGATTTTATATCTTAAGACGGAACAAAACCTAGGGTTTATCCGTGTGAGACAAATTTATCCTTTGATAGACTTTTCTGTGTGAGACAGATCTGTTTATTATCAAGTCTATGATTTTGGGTTACAACAACTCTTGATCGTGGGTGATATCTACTAAGGGAATCAAGTGCGCAGTATCCTGCTGGGATCAGAGGCGTAGGAGTACAATTGTACCTTGTATCACTGGTAGATTGATAGGGGTTCAACTATAGTCCATTCCGAAGTTAGTTTGCAGTAGGCTAGTGTCTGTAGCGGCTTAATACAGTTTGTATTCAATCTGGACTAGGTCCCGGGGTTTTTCTGCATTTGCGGTTTCCTCGTTAACAAAATTTATGGTATCTGTGTTATTTCTTTTCCGCATTATATTTTATATAATTAAAATAATACAGGTTGTGCGTTCGTGATCATCAATTGGAAATCCAACCTTTGGTTGTTGATTGATATTGACTGATCCTTGGACATTGGTCTTTGGTACCGTCCAAGTATTCCTTGTATTTGATAAAGACTCGCTATTGTTTTTAGCTTTAGTAAAAATCAAACCAAGAGAGAGATATTAACTCCTTGAGATACTTTTATCTAGATTGAGTCTGACTGTCTAGTTGATTCTCTAGCAAAGTATTTCGGAGTTAGTCCATACAGATTGCTAATCGAAATATTGGGTGGTGTTGTTAGACCCCCGCTTTTTCATTTAGAACATTCAAGAAATAATACGGAGTATATATATATTATTATTCTTTATTATTCCTTAATCATTAAGATATTGAAGATTATATATATGTTTCTAGGGTTTTCATTCAAGGGTTATAAAGTAGCAGAAGCTTGATTGATTTGAGTCCATGGCAACTCATGAAATAGTAGAGGTTTCTTCATCAACAAGGTTCATATGGAAGATTGAAAACTTTTCATAGTTGAATACGCATGTGGGAGGAAGTTTTGACGATTTTTTCTCTGTTGGCCCTTTTAAATGGTATGCATATATTTTAATTACTTTCTTCTTGATTATTGCTTTGTTGTACTTTATATTTAGAACATAAATGTTCTGCATTTGATTAATCCTCAATATTTTCTATGCATGATAGGAGAGAAAGTATTTGTGTAAAGGTGAACGGGAGAGTTGATGATCACTTATCAGTATTCCTTGTTGAAGGTGACTTGACCAACTCGACGGTCGTCGACTTCAGTTTTGACCTTATGAGTCAAACTGATTCCAATAGCAGCATTAAATTTGCTAGCGGATATGCTTGTAGCTATGGTCCCATTTCATTCATGCGTCTTAGTGAACTGCATGAGCTTGTTAAAGGATATATCGTGAATGATACTTGCTTCATAAGAGGTATGGTTACTTTTAGGAAGAAGGTGACAATTGATGGAACTGGCAATGACGACATGAAAGAGAGCCAGCTGCAGCCACAGAAGATTCAAAATACAGAACCTGAAATGCAAGCATAGTTAAACACTAGAGTTCGGTTAGTGTTTGCTGCAGTTTCTTCTTGCTTCTTTGATCTAATGGCATATTTAAGCTTTCTTCATATCAATCTTCTGTATCCAATTGGGAGGTTGAAGACATTGCAAAGTTGAACTCTTATACATGGGGGATATACCTTTGATGCTTTCTCTTTTGGTTCTTATAAATGGTATGGCATGTTCTCTCTACTGTTAATTTCTTTGTTTTTTTACTGCTCTAAAGTTATTTCATGAGGGTTAGTTATTTCCTTTGTATGCTTTTGGATTAATCGTCAAAGTTTTCACTTGAAGGAAAGATTTTTTCAATGCGACAAGAGAAACCACATAATCATTTACCAGTGTACCTATTATGGAAGGTATTGTCTGGATGCCTGACACTATGACTAACATTGCTCGGAAAATCATTTTTAACTGAGTAAATGGATATGCGTGTATATGCATAAAAATGGAAGCAGAATGGGTGTGGATATAAGTAAAAAAGATAAGATAAATTTGGGCAGGCACGAAGGTTTAATTTGTGCTCGGCGTCAAGCGGAGATTTAACGCGATTTCACTTGCGCTATGCCAAATCCATTTTTACTGGGCACACACAAAACTAGCATCTGCAAGGTAAGGGAAATGAGTCTGAACCAACCTCTGGCGATTTTGTAAGGTTGTAATAAAAAAAAGAGTGAAAAAGAGAAATGTTTGCGCAAATTAGGAAAAACCAGAAATGAATATTGAGTATCTATAAAATATTACATGGAAACTGAGAGATCATAGCACTTGGATTTCGCTATAACGGCGTAACGAATTGGCGCCCTAGTTAGCAATTCGCGAATTATTACGTCTTGACCGAATTCGATTTTAATAAATCCGTATAATTTCCGTACATATCCCGTACCCCGAATTGCTAACTAGGGTTGAGCCCAACTAAACCCTACAAAGAATTATCGTTTGGGCCTACCCGAAATTCCATCTAGAATCCAGATCCAATTTGAACAAAGTAAATGGCAAATCTCCCAAAATTGTAGTCCCTCGAGAGAGAAATGGTTTTCTTCATCTTCTGTAGCAATAAAAATCATTTTTCAACCTCCAATAAAAATCATGATTTCTCTTAGTTTAAATTGTCTGTTAATCAAGCCTTCTCCACTATCTCAACATAATCATCTTAAATTACTAACAAATTTGAATCCAAAACTCAACAATAATAATCAGGTAAGTTTTTAACTCCCTTTAATTTCCATTTCAGTTCATCACTTTCAGTCAAACCCTAGCTAGTTTATGATGATTTTTGATTTGGTTTTGTGTAACAGAGAAGAAGAAAAAGTTTCAGATGCAGGGCAAATTTTTCAGTAGATGCACCATTTGCTATAGTAATTGGAGCTTCTATACTTAATTCACTGGTCTTTCCTATACCTAATGTACCAAATGAAGAAGATGATGAAGAAGAAGAAGATTCAACAATTACTAATACTGATTCTAGGTTTGCAGTTATGGGTATCATCAGCTTTGTTCCTTACTTCAATTGGCTGGTTAGTGTTTATTTTGTGAATTCATTTTTGTAGCTGAAATTTTTGGGGGATTTGATTTTTCGGCTGGCTACTTTATTTTTGTTTTGTTTTGTCTTGATTGAATAGATTTGGGTTTTCGCTTTGTTGGATACTGGTGATCGGCGCTATGCGGTGTACTCAATTGTGTATTTGGCTCCTTATATTAGGTAAAGTAGTCATCTACTTGGTTGTTTATGTTTGGAATTTTATATTATCTGTGATTAGGTTGTGAAAAAAGTATAGTGTTGAGTGATGAATTAGTTATAGGGTGTCATAATCTTTGTTGCTCATCAAAGATTAAGGTGGAATTGGAGAATAAAACCATCTTCTGGAATTGGAGGTGTGAGGGTGGGTTGGAGTTGGTGCTGGTTGTGAAACTGGGGTAATTGGTGTCAATGGTGGTGGACTTGGTGGTGGCAGAGGAATTGGAGCTGATCCTGGTGGAAGCCGAGGATTATGGGGTTGAGCATGGCTGCATGAGGTGCTTCTGTGGTGGTGGTGGAATTGGTGGAGGTGTAGGTGGTGGACTTGGTGATGGTGGATGAGAGGTGGAGGGGATGCTGGTGGTGGAATCACCGTAGGAATAGGTGGGATTGGATTATGGTAAATTACTTAATGCATGTACCTCCACCCTATAACTAATTGTGTTTCAAAAAGGTCGATTAGGGATTATTATTGAAAGTTGAGTAAGATCTCACAGAAGCATTAGGGGAATCTTTGTGTATTAATTTCCCAAATTTGTATAAGTGTGAGTCAAAAATTGTTCTGTATCCGGCTCTTAAAGGCTAAACCTTGCAGATGTGGCTAGTTCTTCGGCCACTATAGTAACTAACTGAGTTCAAAGACTTTGAGGCGGAGACAATAGTGTTTGCTAAACAATTGTGCTAGTTTTGGAGTCCAACAATCTATTTGGTAGAAATAATCTTATTGTGTAGTGTGTCGTGTTTTTAAGTTAAGGTTTGAATGTAGCAGTAGGGTGTTAACCCCGCAGATATGGTGCTGCTACGCATCATAACGATGCATATACTAATTCTACATGAGCAGTTTTCTATAGGGTGGGATAATCTTGGTGGTTCTTCGAAGTTGAAAGCGGAATTGGACAACAAAACTATCTTCTGGAATTGGTGGTGTTGGGCGAAGTTAGAGATGGTGCTTGTTGTGGAATTGGCGTTGGTTGTGGTGGACTTGGTGGTGGCAGAGGAGTTGGAGGTGATCCTGGTGGAAGCGGAGGATTAGGGGGTTGCCTGAGGTGCATCTGTGGTGGTGCTGGAATTGGTCTAGGTGTAGGTGGTGGACTTGGTGATGGTGGACTAAGGATTATTATTGAAGTTGACTAAGATCCTGGTGGAAGCGGAGGATTAGGGGGTTGTGTATTACTGTCGTAGTTGGCTAAATGCAAGTTGTTTTGTATTCCGCTCTTGAAGACCAAAACTTGCAGCTGTTGCTAATTTTGCCATTATAGTACCCTAACTGAGCTTAATGACTGTCAACTGTAGAATGTAGAGTTTGCATACCGTGGTGCTAGTTTGAGAGTTCAGCAATCTTATTGTGTAGTGTGTATTTGTAAGTTAAGGTTTGAATCTGGCATTAGACTGTTGACCCTGCAGATTTATGCTGCTGCAACATATCATAATAATGCATACACTAATTCTGGATGAGCAGTTTTTCTATGCATGGCATTATACTGGTTATCCATTATCGACATGATATTGAGTTTTCTACCTTCTGACGGTTAAATATGGAAAAAATTCTGGTTCCAAGTACTAACGTTCTTTGATTTCAATACTTGTAGGGCTGATTTTTGTGTGATCAATTTAACATCCAAACTTGTTAATGGAATGAACATTTGCAATGTGGTTACATTTGCTTCTTTTCCTAGTACTCATCAAATTGGTCTAAATTTTATATGTAAAATGTGTCTGATGAGAGCGGCTTGCCGTATATAGTGGTAATTCTGTTGTAGTTCTAATCGGGATATGTTGATGGTGAAATATTTGGAAATCAATGTCGAAGAGAGTAAATTGTTTAGTATTCCTAACTTTGTGTAATTGTAGATTTGAATGTTAGCTTATTCCTGTATTATTTCCTAAATCTTATGTTACCTATCTTTTAATCTGACCTAAACTCTTATTTAATCTGACCTAAACTCTTAATAATGTTTGTTTGAAATTTTGTTTATGGTTTTACAGGACAAACTTATCGCTGTCAACAGATGAAAGTTGGCTTCCTATTGCCAGTATCATCTTGTGCATAATTCACATTCAGGTAAAGCTAAATGCTAGTCATATAATGTTTTCTACTATATCACCCTTAGTTAGTGCAGCTGTAGTTGTAATTAACCTGTTGTTTGGCTATAGCTTGAAGCAAGCATACGCAATGGAGATTTACAAGGTTTCCAGCTCTTCAGTGGATTAGCTAAAAAGAAAGGTGTTCATCTGAAAGGTCGTGCTACCAATCCTAAGAAGGTATGAATACCATCAGAAAGATGCTCTTAACATTCCTTTTGCTCTATTTTTGCTAGCTTTATCTGCATCTATTGAATTCTTAAAATTCCATAGGGAAAGATAAAAGAGAATATAAAGCTACCTTCAGCACAAAATCGATTAAGAGATGAGGTTCAAGGATGGGGAGAAGTTTTTGAAAAGCCATTGGACGATCCAGAATCTTTAAGTGAAGGAGGCGTACAAGATAAAAGGAAAGATTAAAATTCGCCGATTTATTATGTAAAAAAACTTGCGTTAGCATTCTTCAGCGGGTATTAAGGGAGTCAAAGACGTCAAAAGAATACTAGAGTTCTTCAATATTGTTTTAGTAAGAGAGTCTTAATTTCTGCGATGCGTGTGTGAAACCATAGACTATTATTTAATATAGCCTCATGTGAGTTCTTTCTACTGAATTTCTCTGGTTTTATTACCCTCGTTTTCTTTTATAACTGAAATTTTGTGATTGAAAGAGACACAGAAAAAGAATTTGGGGTTATAAAGAGTTGAACATGGTTTGTATGGGAACCCTTGAACATACCCTGGCATGGAGATCAGAGACGCACAGCCATAACAACTTGTCCTCTCAAATGTAAGTAAATAGTTTTTTTTTTTTTTTTTTCTTTTTCATTTTTGTCATTTCAATAACTCTCTCTGATTTTCTCTTCTGTTATGCTACGTTAGATCTTATATGCTGCATCTGATCTCCTCCCACCATCGTCACAGGAAATCTTGAAAAAAATTCGGTACATCTTTTGTTTATGTTCTTCAAGTATCTCTCATCATTTAGTTTAGTCTTTCATCTGTTCTACTCTAGATCTCTTCTATTGATTTCAAGTTCAATTGTGTTGCTGTTAAAGCTCATTACGTACGTTTTCCCCACATAACCCATGTCATATCAGTGGTCTTATTTTTATGTCTGCTCCAAATGGATGCAGTCTATTACAATTAGGCATCATCCGTGGAATTCTAGATGCACCATTAACCCGCAGCTAACCCTTCTTGTATATGATAACAACTGTACTATACCCTAGCCACATCTGTCTTCTAAAATATACGTTTGAGCGAGTCTGTAGTTGCCATTCTATAACCAGCCAGCCTTGAAGGCGCTAAGTAATTTGAAACTGACTTTCCAACCTCATGCTCATTTTTTAGGGGTTCAAAAAGGCTTTATCTCCGTCTCTGTTATTACCAGCAAATTTTGCAGAATTAAATTACCCCCAAACTCTAAAAATCTGCAGTAAATGTAACCACTGCCAAAAATCTATGTTGATGGTTTTCCTGTTTTCTCTTTCATCTTTTTTCAACTACGATGCAAAACATTTACAGCTTTAACAGATGCTTTTGTAAAGATTGGTTATTTGTTTTGAAATAACTGTATCGTTGTTGCTCTGTTGGTAAGCTTTTGTATGTCCAACATGTTTCTACACATCTGTTTTGCCAATTATGTTACATCATGTAATGTTTTCTTCTTCCTCCTTTAACAGGTGATCGATATGAGGTTGTCAGATAACATATATGTTGGCAGTTTTCTTTCAGGGAAAAATAAAATAAAATAAAATGTTGGTAGTTTCAAATGGTACGTACCCTCCATGTGTTTAATTTCTTGGTATCATATGTTTTCGAAAAATTAGTAAATATAGTAAGTTTGATATATTTTCTTGCAGTTTTTGTAGATTAATATATTTGATATATTTACTAGGATAGAGTAAAGTTAATATATTTGATACTACATTATATCCCAAGGATATTCGGACTTAAGATTTTATCATCGGTCTCCATTAGGGTTTTACGGTTTTAGAGGGGGATTGATCAGCGGATAGTCTCTCTAGTTTCCTTCAAATACTAGCTAGAGATTGTTTCATTTTTCTTGCACTTTTTTTCTTGCTTCTTCAATCGATAATGGCATCAAAGATAGTTAAGCTTTCTTCTCAATCTTCTAAATTCGATTGGGAGATTGAAAACTTTTCCAACTTGAACCTTAAAAATGGAACTTATAATAGTTCTGATGTTTTCTCTGTTGGTAGTTTCAAATGGTAAGTACCCTTCCGTTTCTTTGTTTTACAGTATGTTTTTGATTAATTAATCCTCAAAGTTTTCACTAATAGGAAAGCACGGATCTATCCAAAGGGATGCGGCGGGAAGCGCATGGATATCGCTGTTCCTTAGGCCTGTCGACTTGACAAGATCGGTGGAAACGGAGATTAGTTTCGCAGTTACTAGTTAAACCGACAGCAAGAACACAGTTAGATGGGGTAAAATCTGGATTTTCGCTTACTAGGATTTATACATGTTTTTTGTTGATTTATACTAATCGCTGGATGATGCAGAAATGACAAAAAACTTCCATGAGATAGGAAAAGCCAGCTGGGGTTGGCCAAAGTTTATGCGTCCAAGCGAACTCCACGACCATGATAAAGGATATCTCGTCTAAGCCAGCTGAGGTTACTTGTACAGCGAAGGAGCAGTCAAGTGATGATGAAGACGTGAATGAGGGCAACCAAAGCAAGGTTGAAAAAATAGAAAATGCGAAAGGAACCAAAGAAATAGATGAAAAGAGTAGTTCAGAATCAGGAGAATATCCTGGTGCAGGACAACCCTTTGGGGAAGGGAGACAGAGCAACAAAGTTAGTTTTTGCGATGAAGAAGAATATGAAGATGTGGGTGGTTTCAGCATTTTGAAAGCACAAGCGCCCCTGTACAAACAAATATGGTTGAAGTATGGACATATTCCATCTGCAGAAGTTTTACCAATCTCGTCGTATCCTATTCTTGTTATGGCGGTTAAGGACTTGATGACTTCTACCGTAGATATGTATCAATGCCGTTATGTGGATTTGTCTTCTGAAACGATCAATAGCTGGGAAGATAAGATTAAAATGGTTGAGAAACTTGAATTTAATATCGCTTGGCTTCGAGAAAGATTTGAAACTGTGAAAAAAGGGATGGGTGGGATGCAGAATGTTAAGACTGAACTATTAGAGCATTGGCAGCCTTTACGTGCCGCCGTAGAAAAATTGCAGATACTCGGAGATGTAATTGGTGGGCTAATGTTGGAGTGGAGGTTTGAGAATCAGAAGTGGTGTTGAGATGAATTTCAAGGAATTGCTGGAACTGGTGATTGCAGGCTATGATAATGGCTAGGTTTAATGTCAGGTATGGTGTGGCAGTTGTAGCGATAGCTGAACTAAAGCTACCGAATGGTTGAGTAACTGGTGTTGCGGTTGAGTGTTGAAGAATAGGTGAATGTTACGATTGGGTTGTGCAGAGAAGGAGCTGTAAAATGGCCTGGAATCGGCCGGTAAATTATCAGAATTTAGCCAAAACTCTGTCAGAATCATATCTCGACGATTTAACTCAACCGATCTAGATCTGTTAATCCTTATTCAGTTCTCCCTTGATCGTTACTGACCATGAGACTAACAGAGGCGCCCGTTAGAGACTCCGGTGCGCAGCTACAAAACTTCAGGTGATCGGCAACATCAAAATTCATGTCAAGTGATAATAAAGTGATATTCCATGGTTATTTTCGACAGGGAATTGAATTCATATAATCAAAATTCTATTAAGACTGAAATGGACGTCCATGATAAAGAAAAATGAAAGTGCCGAACAAACTAGCTCATGCAACTAGCAAGCCATAAGATATGCCATGTAATGTGACATAAAGCATATCCATGTTGGCATGTTGCCGTGGTCCAACAAAAAAAAAAATCATGACAACATTTATAAGATTGCTGAATCCACTACCGTTGATTATATGGAAATCTGGAAAGCCAACCACTTGATTCTTTCATTTTCCATTATTATGTTGTTGCCGCCGCTTGTGTTTTTAGGGTTTCTAAAAACTCATGGATGCCCTAGTAGGAACAAGGCTGGAGATCTGACGGTTAATTTAAGGCCAACTTTTATTTCATCTAACGGTCGTAGGAACAATACCCTAGATGATTATATACAGAGATTTTCTTAAAGCTACAAACCCTAGTAAATTCAGATCTTGCAACCACAAGTGAAATTCGGCGGAGACAATGAAGAAATGTTGAATAGATAATTGTGAGTGAATGAAACAGAGAAGAAATCAACACCTTGCACGAATCCAAAGAAGAAGTTGTATCTGAGATTATAGGTAAAGTGATGGAAGAAGTGAAAGCTGAAATGAAGAAAGAAATAGGAAAGTTTAAAGTTCAAGTGGAGGAGCAAGTGAAAGAGGCGGATCATTTGAAGATGGAGACCAAAGAGTTGGAGAAACAAAATTCTGATGAAATTGAAAGCTTGAAATTGAAGAACAATGGTGTTTTGCAAAAGAAATCTGGATTCCAAGATGAAATTAAGAATACTCAGATCTGCAACTCCATTGAGAAGATCCAGTCTGAAATGAAGAAAGAAATGGGAAAGTTTAAAGTTCAAGTGGAGGAGAAAGTGAAAGAGGCGGATCGGTTGAAGATGGAGACTAAAGAGTCGGAGAGACAAAATTCAGATGAAATTGAAAGTTTGGAATTAAAGAACAATAAGAAATCTGAATTATAATATCTGAAGAATAAGGCAATGGAGAAAAGGAGAAAAGGCAATGGTAATTTTTTTCCATTATTCTTCTTCTTTAGTTTCATCCTTTTGTTGATCAAGCCTATGAAAGCTAGAACTTGGGTTGTAGGATGGACGACCAACGTCAACTACACCCGGTGGAAACAAAACATAAAATTCATGAAATATAATTCCCTATTCTTCGTTTATGACAAGAAGCTTAATAAACGAAGGCATTGACTTCGAAAACATTAAGGTTCTTGTCATAAACGAAGAATAGGGAATCATCTTTCATGAATTTTATGTTCTGTTTCCAGTGGGTGTAGTTGACGTTGGTCGTCTATCCTACAACCCAAGTTCTAGCTTCCATATGCTTGATCAACAAAACGATAAAACTAAAGAAGAATGATAGTGAAAAAAAATTACCATTGACTTTTCTCTTTTTCTCCATTGCCCTATTTTTCAGATATTCCAATTCAGATTTCTTATTGTTCTTTAATTCCAAGCTTTCAATTTCATCTGAATTTTGAATTTTGTTTCTCCGACTCTTTAGTATATTCCAAGCTTTCAATCTCTGTATATAATCATCTAGGGTTTTGAACCACATATTAGTTTCTACTGCATATGTGTTTGTTGTTGGATCATTTGAGCTTCCTACATTGTTGAGCACAATGATGTTGTAGTTGCAGTACAACACATGTTTAGACCAGTCAATGTGACATTGTTTGGGATGCTGTAATTAGTTGCGTTTAGCAAGTCCGGTCGCTAACTAACCCAATTTTTGTTGCAGGGAAGTTGCTTGTATGCTTGCAGATGACTGCAGTAGACGTGTGATGATTGAGATAGGTGGTGACGGTGATATACCTTATCCTACCTGTATCTTCAGTGGTCTTTTCCTTTCTTACTTTGGAATTTTTTATTTTATGTTGCAGGAGTTTTGAACTGTCTTTCCAAGTTCTATCCCTGGGATTCAAAGAGGGTACTAATTGCAGTGAGGTTGATATCATCAAGGCTTGAATATTGACTACTTTATTTTTGGTATTCTTTTACTTCTGATATGCTTGTTACCTTTCGGGCTTTGGTCTTATTCTTCAGCTGGATATTTCGTTTTTTTCCTGTATGTAACTTTAAAATTTGGCTTAAGTCACAGTTTGCACAACTTGATATATTTTCTACCAAGTTCATTTGTACTGTATAATTTTCTTTTGCTATAAATTTTAACATGCCTCAATTTGTGCAGCCAAAGATTACGGTACAGCCGTTGATGAAATGAAAGTTAACCTTCATCTCCATACGGTCAGATCTATGATTATCGTCAGACATATACGGTCAGCAAATACGGTCAGCCACAGATCTCCAGCCTTGTTCCTACTAGGATTAACAGAACTAGATCGGTTGAGTTAAGTCGTCAAGAGTTTTGGCTAAATTCTGATAATTTACCGGCCGATTCCAGGCCATTTTACAGCTCCTTCTCTGCACAACTCAATCGTAACATTCACCTATTCTTCAACATTCAACCGCAACACCAAATTCAGTTTCACAGATCAAACCCATTAGAACTGCAGTATAATCTCTACCTTCTTAGTCACCATAACCACCACCAGTTACTCAACCATTCGATAGTTTTAGTTCAGCTACCGCTGCAACTGCCACACCATACCTGACATCAAACCTAGCCATTCTCATAGCCTGCAATCACCAGTTCCAGCAATTCCTTGAAATTCATCTCAACACCACTTCTGATTCTCAAACCTCCACTCCAACATTAGCCCACCAATTTCTTGTCACTCGACTGCAATAGTGCTATCTTCAACTGCAGAATTATATCAAACCACAACCCCCAAATTCAACCCATTCTGCTGCCATATTCCAAATTCATTGCAAACCCATGTTTCAAGCAGTCTACTTGTATGTAATAATGCAAAGTATAATTCATTACAACATTTAAACTAGAACATTCTGCAATTGACTTTACATATTTTAGAGTGCTTGTTTTCAACATTTATCTATATTATAGACTCTTACCAATTACATGTTCCAAGGCACAAGATTAAGATACAAACCATAATCTACTATTAAACCTTTGATTCAAATTAACTATTAAGCATTACAGCTTAGGATGGAAACAGCAAAGCAGCACTAAATAACTGACATTCCTGACTAATACAATTCCTTTTGATAATTAGTGTGAATGTTACACTTGATGCTTCAATCTTGGCATGTTCCACTGATATGTAATATTTCATTCAATCGGATATTTAGATCAAAGAGATCATTCTTCCACCATTGTTGAAACCCCCGTACGCTGAGAAGAAAATCTGAAACCACAATTGATGAAAAAAGACTGATAAATATAATCCCAACAAATCTAAAGATAAATGTCATAAAATCAGATCTGAAAGACTTGTACAAATTGAAGAACTCACTTAAGTTAAACCCGATAATACTTCATCCTCACGAGATTAATGCTTTGGGCTTCTCTTGGGAGAGTAATTTCGGTTCATTGCAGATTTATCTTCCGAGAATGAAGGTTACTTATATTCCGCCATGGAAGCTCATTTTCCAATGTAAGGTTGGATGGAAAGTTATAAGGATTATGAGAGGAGAAACCTACAGCCATGGTTTCGTTATGGTTTTGACGAGCAAAGATGATAATAGATATAGAGATCTGCTGTTGTCTTGGGTTTCTTCTTCTCTCCGCCGAATTTCACTTGTTGCAAAATCTGAATGTACTAGGGTTTTTAGCTTTGAGAAAATCTCTTTATATAATCATCTAGGGACTAGGGTATTGGTAGACGGTTAAGATTGTCTCTATGTTACACGTGGTGATATACATTCTCAGTCAACAGTCAAGGTTGTAAAGTTGAACCAAATTCAAATCAGTCCAAAAAATTTCTTTTTCATTTTGATGCTAGCTGCCTAAATTTTCAAAGCAGATTTTTTATGGCTTTAATCAAAGAATTGAATCTCAACGAAAAATTGATTGGAGGATAAACTGCTCTTTCATTATAGCATAATGCGATGTTTTCACCTGCATTTTTTTTTTGGGAAAATTGAGAAGATGCCCCAATACGGGGTGCAATGTTGGAAATCTGCCCCAACATTTAAAAACTTGGAAAAATGCCCCAATCTGTCAAAAACCCACTTAAGTCATGTGTGAGCCTACACACGCAAATAAAAAGACATATATATCCTTCAAAATTCACGGTTAAGGGTTCGAAATTCAGGATTGAGGGTTTAGGGTTCATGTTTAAGGTTCCGGTGGTGGAGGCGGCGGTTTTAATGGTAGTTCTGGTGGTGATGGTGGCTTTACATATGTGACTTAAATGGGTTGGATGTCAAAGTTAACGAAATAGGACATTTTTCCAACATTACATCTCATATTGGGGCAGATTTCCAACTATACATATTTCTAACGTTCTGATTAGCAAATTCAAAATCGAAGCCTTAATCAACACAAATATAGACACCATAATCTAGTATTTCAACCTGTTGGGAAAATTGTCACCCATAGCGCAGCGGAATCACAGGATCACAAAGGACCATTGGTTCCATTCAAAATTATTACATCCTGGACTGTCTTAGACCGATAGGCTTCATGACTTTTGATAAGTATCTATGCTATCAAAAGATATCATCTATGATAACTATCTACACTTACATATATATAGATAGTCGTGATAGAAATCCAAAGATATCATCAATGAGGAAGATAACAAACGAATGATAAAAAAGACACGGTTATCACAATCTTGAGTGATCCAACAGACGAGACACATCATATTATTACGAGTTATGCATTAGAACATTTAGGCTTATCCAATTGGAATAGAAGACAATTACGACCCAGTGATGATAACAAAACAGTAAACATGATTTTGACTCGGATAAAAACATTGATAAGTTTTCTGTCAACAACAGCTTTTTAAGATTTCAAAGGAAGAAGGTACTAAATACAACAATACGTGATAACAACATCCAGAGATTAGGCACTCGTCTGTGAGAAAAAAAACGTGCTGAATACATGACTTTGATTTGGAATTGAGATGCTTTGTTGCACCAAAATTCCTACGGCGATGTTTCTTCAACTCTTTTTTCTGGAAGGATAGATGCACATTTTCTAAGCCGTAACCAAACCAAACAAAAATTCATCTACTAGTTTCACATTGAGATCTGAAATGAGGTCACTGAACACCAGTCAAATTGGAAATCAATCAGGGAAATTGAACTTGGATAAAGACAAAACCCAAATAAATAGAGATCATGGAACTAGATGATATATACATAAACTGGTACAATTCAAGCATCATGGCACATAGTTTAATAGGGAAACCTTTAACTTGACTTTGAATGGGTTAAAGACCTTGATAAGTTCTCTGTAAACAACAATAGCAACTGTCATAGGACACATCATGCCAATTGAATTTTTAGAATCCGTCACTTTTGATTAATATCAGTTTGATGCTTTCAGGTGGGTACATAAAAATTTGTTGAATTTCAGGTGGGTACATCAGTGTACTGCAAAGTCTCTACAGCGAACCTCAAAGGGTAAGAATATTCTGATGTGGCTGAAACCAAAATGAAAATAAGAGAATTAGACCACTAAACATATTTTATACACCACAAGAAACTCTAAAATCATAGAAAAGATAAAAGTATAGCAATCAAACCTGAGAGATGGCAAAACTGGGAGAAATTGGATATACCCCCAATACATGGTAGAAAGAAGTGAAATATCATTATGCTGAGATCTAGATAGCTGAGCTGTTTGATTTTGCATGGGACCATAAGTTCATTCTGATTTTAATTGATAGCTGAATTACTTGTTTAAGCTTTCTATTGCACTGGTTGTCTTGATCTTCCTAAAACACGTGTGAACATGGTATTTTGGTTGTTATTGGTCTTGTACTAATTTTGCAGTTAGCTCTACCATAGTCATTCATTTTCCGCAGTTGAGTATTGATTTTCTTGGTAGGCCGTAGGGGTTTATACATCGACTTGAGCTCAGTTTTTGCTAGATCTAGATAGTACCTGTCCCTCTAGGCAGGCAATCAGACCATCACCAAATTCCATCATGGAAGAAAAGCAAGGTAGTGAAAAACCAAAGTAGAGCTTGATTCACTTTGTTAGTGAAACAGACCTTTTGGTTTCCCTTTTCTTCTAAAATCTAATTCACTTGCTTATAGCATTATATCCATCTATTGCTGTTCGAATTGGAGGCTTAAATTTGTTGTGTCACCAAGGTGGTGGTAACTCCGAAAAGTCTTTCGAGAATCAGTATGACCTTTTTTTACAATTCAAGGAAACATGTCGAAATGGACGTCGTGTTTTAGATATCGTAGGCTCGGATTTCATCTACTCAGAGTAGGATGTTTTGTGGTGTCTTTCCGAGTTTATCTTTATCCTTGGAGATTAAGGTAGTTCCTTTTCCTTTTTTTTTTCCTTTAATTTCAAATTCTCGTCTGTTCTGTGGTGGTTTGTTTTTCGTTAATTTTGGAGTTGCCTACGGAGGTTTGGATAACTGAACTTAGATTACACAGGTTCATATAATAAGGAGATTTTATTGTGCTTTAGTCTTGTTTTAGGGTCTCTGAATTCAACCTTTGTAGTTTTTAAATCTTGAATACACATAGTATTTTCAGTAAATCTGTCAATCTGAAATGGCGGACTTCAGTTTGAACCTTAAGTTTGAATGTTAACCTGCTTGGCATTGAAATATATAATTTCAGGATTATGTTTCAGATTTGAGCTAGAACTGATTTGTGAAGGAATAAAATTGACTGTCTGGACAAATTTGACAGAGGAAATCACGAACCTATTAGTTTTTAAGACAGAAGCTGCGATTTTATCTATTGACAGAATTGAGTATTTGCTTCCTCTTTTTTTCAGATATATAAAGGTGTGAATAAATGCCGTCTTAGAAAACTATACGTGATTATGGATCACTCTTGACATCAAGACACTGTTCACCATGTGGTTATGGATTACTCTGCAAAGCGTAGCTCTGCTTCAAAGCCTCTTGCCACATTGACTAGTCACAAAGGTCCTGTGCTGTATGGCAGGTGGTGCGGGCACACCCTAAATTCGGGTCGTTAGGGTCATGTTTATGACAAACAGGATGTTAATCGAATGAATGGAGTCAAGCTCATGTTTTTAGTGATCATAAATCTTCTTTGAATTCTATACTATCGCTTGGGCTTCTTTGAATTCTATACTATACAAAGAGGATTTAAACTGAAATCAGTAATAATAAGCTCCCTTATTATTGTTGATATCTTTAGTGATACCTGTAATGTTCGATTGTTGCATTTATTTCATTGTCATTCATCACCTATTACTCATTAGGTCACTACTCATTAACATGATTTACAAGGTATTCTTTTGGTTTCCTAAGTTGGGTCATAGAACAGGAAATGCTTCTGGTAAAATCGTTCTGAGAGGAAATTTTTTTTGATGGGGGCGAAATCTGAAGGGGACATGGAAATCAAAGACATGTGTCAACATATCATTTGTCCCCTATGTCCCCTTCGAATTTCGTCCCCATCAAAAAATTTCTCTTTTGAGAGGATTAGTCTAAGTCGTTATGACTCACAATTTCAAACATGTGTAAGCTCCCTTTATGACTCACAATTTCAAACATCTGTAAGCTCCCTCTTTGTCCTTTGGTGGAACAAGCTTGAACGTTTTCATGAATTCCTATTCTATGGAACCGCAACAATTACTTGTCCAAAACCTGTTTGGCAGCTATGAAAAAATTTCACGTGACATCAAAGTGCTTGTTTCTGTTGGTGGATTATTATGGATTGATAGTGAATTCTTGGTTTAAAACAAAACAAAATTGTATGCGAATCTTTAGTTCTCCATGACTGCTGTTATCACTAGTGGTACTTCTGAGAAGAAGTCCACAAATAATAACAAGATGACTACCCCAGTTTTTCTTGACATCAATACAAGGTTTGAAAATTTGAGTAATGAATGAAAGAAAAAAATGGAATGACAATGAAGACTAAGATAAATCTTGTAGCAGGCAAAAATATATTAAAAAAATCGTGAACGTCGATCAAAATAAAAACAAAGGTTGCTCGTCCATGATCTCATGGATGAGTTGATTTCCATCCTATATATGGTTGTGCATCTGTCTCTTCAGTCTTCACTCATGGTTTTAAGCCTAAGATTTTCTAAGACAAGTTTTGAGTTTTGATATGTTCATGTATTGCCGGTTGTGATTTGTCATTTTGGACTAGATTTTGATTCATACTACAGCAATTGAAAAATCAGTATAATCGATTAAAATGAAACCAAACTACAATAATAACAATGGAATGATAAGTTTTAATATATAATCAAAATTACAACATTAAAAACTGCTCTGCAGCAAAGAAAATACAATGGCTTGAGTAAGTTCATAAGAACTGAACACCGGAAGAAGCAGAAGATTTGAACAGAGCATGACCAAAACTTTGATGGAGACTTAATATCTTAGAATGAATTCAAATGCCGAATATTTGTGATTTACATGGGTCATTTGTCCAAATATTTTTAAAACATGGATCTAATGGACGAATAAAAATTAATACGGGTGAAATGGACACCAAAAAATTAACAAGAATGAAACTGGATCCATCTTGGCTTAAACTGGATGCATCCTGATGTAAATTAAAAATAAGAAAAAGTATTTGAAAATGGGCAGGATAAAACTGTTTACATCCCGGCTATTTTTACATTCTCGTCCATTTAAACAATATCAAATTTCACATGTCTTTTTCACCTAGGAATTATTGATTTTGGTCTTGTTAACCAATTTTGTGTAACAAAACGGCTAATAATCATGTTTGAGTGATAGTACTACAACAGTTCTCATAAGTCTGGATGAAACATAGTTGTTATATCATTAACTCTGATGTCTGATCATATGAAAATGTAATCAGTTAGCTAGTGTTCTTTTCATCTTCATTTTCATAATCAAATTTCTCTTTAAAGACGGGGTTGTACGGTAACACATTACCATGGTTACACAATGGCTCAAGATTCAACTAGCTCAAAACTAAGTTCGACAACTTCCCCAATGTAAGCATTCGGCGCAATCAACTATTGTACCTATACAATTCAAACTTGCTCCACATTTTCTTTGGTTTCTTCGCTTGGTATTATGTTTTATGAAGATCTTATCCGGCAAAGAACCTTCTTACAGTTAACGGAGAAACTCATACATCTCACAAGACAAGACCAATTAGATGTATAAAATTCTTTTTATCCAAACAAAAAGTTCACTTCAGTATATGATATTCAAAAGAATAAAAACAAGAAACAAAGGTAATACTGCCTTCCACATTATGTCGGGCATTACGCAACGGGGAAATGGAGATGTTGGATGTTGAAACATGAAAAATAATACCCCTTAATGGCGCATAGCTGCCTTTACGAGGAGAGGTAAGCCCAGTATAAGAGATGGATATTTGGGGACTAAGCCCAAGTCCAACAAGGAAAGACCCATAGGAAGGAAGGACAAGGAAGAGATTGATGAATAAGGAGGAGGTTATGCTAAGAAACGTCACTAAAGGTAATTCAGAAGGTTTAGGACATGTGTCGTAATGACATAGAAAGAGGGACTTTAGGAAAGTCTATATAAAGAAGGACAATCTACAATGGAAATGCAATTCTCTCTCTTACTATTCTTAGAAAAGTGATGTCATTGGGTGTAGCTAGGCGGTTAGGATCAGAATTGAATTCACCCCTCAACATTTGGCGACCACACCCGGAGGCTCGTGCCTAGCTAACCATGACACACCTTGGAGGCGCTAGCTCTGGTACGGTAGAAAATCAAGAGACCAACCGACCTATCAACTTGGATGAAGTAACACTAGAAGATGGAGACAGCGAGGAAGAAACACCAATCAAAGGTGTCATCAAACAATCGGCGATATATGGGTCCCAAAATAGAGAGATAACAACAACAAAAGAGAAAAGCACGCGAGTAATCAAACTACCAAAACCCCACCAACTCTGCAAATATGCAAAAGGAACTAGATGAGTGCTTACACAGAAGGAACGAACTTGAAGATTGGATAGCAAAAGTAGTAATAGCATGACAAAAGATTCCTGAAAAGATGACAAAAGGCAAGGAACACAAAAGAAACAAGACGATAGCGATGTCACATGAAGAAATGTAAATATACTTGGAGCAGAACTATCATGTGATAAAACAGGATAATCACTGCCACGTAAGTAGTCCATACCCAGCGAACATCTGAGAATACCAATATCCCGATGACTATATTTAACCAAAATTCAAGAAATGTGATGGACAAGGAAATGCGCGAGAGAATCTCAGCCGATTCCTATCAGCAATGAATGATAGAGCAGCCGGTGGAAAATTGTACCTAAAAGAATTCCCCAAATCACTCACGGGCACGACATTCACCTAGTACGACAACCTAAAAGCTGAAAGTGTGGATTCCTGAACAACCATGTCCAAACTCTTTATTGGGAAATTATATTCAGCCAAGAGGAAAATCATGGCAATAGACTTGAACAAGAGTGGACAACGGATGTGAGAAGAAATAGGAAAGTACATCTTACGGTTTCAGCCCTGGGAACTGGACTGCCATGAGGACATCAATGAGGGAACGCTCGTCGGGATTTTCGTACGAGGAATGATCCCATCTTTCAAGGGGAGTTTAATCAATTTCATATTCCATACCTTCGTCAAGCGAGAAGAAGTGGATGAAAGGATAGCTAATTGCATAGAAGAGACACTTATAGACCATGGTTGGTGCCACACAGTTAGTACCGTATCTGAGACACCATGCAACGTAAGCCCCAACATTAATGGGGAAAGGAGGGACCAATTGCAAACCATCGACGGGAGCTAAGGAAGAAATGCAGCAAAGACATTGTAGTCGAATTACTAAATCAGTGGGTCAGCGGAGAAGAGATCCAGCTGGTTGTAGATGTCAACAAAATGGATAAGAACTCCGCCAAATACTGTCACTATTATGGAAGGTTTAGACACCCAATAAAAGAATGATTTTCTAAAAGAAGTATCTTCGAACGCAAGCACGCCTTCTGGGGAACTCGAGGCGACTAAACAAACGATTCAGTACGACCCCTTCCTTCGTCAATAAATCAGATAAAAGGAAGGGGTGGGGGAAAGGAAGAATTTGAATTATGAGACCACGAATTGTAAATAACCCTTTTGATGGTAAATACAATTTCTACTTTTGAAATTTACAGGAAATACGGTGCGAAAAGGTCTTAGGAATGCCAAAGACGCCTCATTGACTGAAAAATCTACAAAAGGTCTCAGGAATGCCAAAGACGCCTGATCAACTGACAAATCTACAAAAAGTATCAGGAATTCCAAAGGCGCCTGATCGACTGACGAATCTACAAAAGGTCCCAGGAATGCCAAAGGCGCCTGATCGACTGACAAATCTACAAAAGCTCTTAGGAATGCCAAAGGGGTATGATTGACTGACGAATCTACAAAAGGTCTCAGGAATGCCAAAGGCGCCTAATTGACTGAAGAATCTACAAAAGCTCTTAGGAATGCCAAAGGGGTATGATTGAATGACTAATCTACAAAAGGTCTCAGGAATTCCAAAGACGCCTAATTGACTGACGAATCTACAAAACGTCTCAGGAACCCCGAGGGCGTCTAATCGACTGACAAAATTACAAAAGACCAAGGGAATGCCAAAAGCGCCCAATATATAGGCTGACAAATCCCACACAAAAAATAAAGATGGCGGAGTAGGCATGTTATACCAACACATATCTCACCGCAACCTTCTCACAAAAGAAAAGGGGGGAATAGGGGCGTTCCACCAACGCATATCTCACCACACCCTTCTCATAAAATAAAAAGGGGGAGTAGGCGCGCTCCACCAACGCATATCTCATCGTACCCTCTCACAAAAATAAAAGTAAAGGCGATCTACCAACGCTTGCCCATCCCACCACATACTTCTAAAATCAAGGGGGAGGGAGAGATAAAAGGGGTAGTAAGCGCGACACAAAGATGCTCACCTAACCCCACAAAAAAGAGAAGGACTAAAATATAATTATGAATGGTTGATGCTTCATGAAACCAAGAATAACAAAAACGCCAATACCAAACTAATCAAGCACCATAATAATATCCCACAATTAAAAAATAAATAAATAACAACACAACAACAATAACAAATACAGCATCCGGAAGACAAAGGTCCAACATAACCAACGAGGAAGCGTTTTAATCAGGCTAAAGCTTAGCCAACTCCTGCCGCTTTTCCTCAAGCTCCGCGCGAACCGTTGCCTCGGCGGTCTCGGCTCGTAGTACCTCGTCGTTAGCTATCCCCACATCAGCAAGCAATAGATTCAGCAGCTCTTTCTTACTAGAAGTAGCCTCAGAACGCTTCTCCAGCTCCTCTTCTAGCTTAGAAATTTGACTTGTAAGCCGACCACGAGGGTCATTACAATTCTTCACCTTTGCCAACGAATTTTCCAACCACGTCGTAGGGAAATAAACTTTGATTTCGGACCGAACGACAGTCTGCCAGCCACGCATTGTCGCCACGTCAATGGGATCATCCCCTACACGCGTGAGTTGGTCGGCAATTTCCAAGAGATTCTTAGTCATGTAGCATAAAATGCGAACGTCCATAAGACCCGCCTTCCCCATATGACCACCACCACGCTCCACAATATCTCTATAGGTAGTGACCAAAACGGTTGGAACCCAAAAGCCGTGAACGAGGATGTGAGTGGCATGACCTACTCTAGCCTCGGCATCACTCACCACCAAAGGTAAATGAAGGTGCACGTCCTCAGAGTTTTCTGGCGCAACATGGACGGCTGGTATGTCAGAAACAGGAACATCAGTCTGCTGCTCTAAAGGAGCAGATGAACCACTACCATCCATCAGTCTCGTCACGCTTCTTACCCATATCCGGGCGCAAACGATGAAGCCTTAGAAAATAGAAACAACAAGAAAGCAAAAAAAAAAAAAAGAGGAGAGTAGGGACATTTGGTGTAGCTAGGGCAGGCAGGACAACAACTGAATTCACCCCTCAATATTGCCCACTTGGAAATATGATCTAAATCGGCAATATCTTTCTGAATGTGAACAAAAACACAAGGGCACCACACAGAACCCACAATAAACAAAGGAAATACTATTTACAAAACTGATTAAATACATAGATTCACCGACAACATGAAACTTTGTAGTTCATGCATTATGTGCAAAAAACAAACATTTTTTAACGACCCATAATACTCCCATGTTGCTGCCATTTGTGGAAGATGTGTTTTGCGATAGAAGTATTTCACTTGTACCTGCAAGATGATTAGACGTGGATGCTCCATCAGTCTTACTCAACTTAACATAAACCTGCAGGTGGAAAAGTCCATCCAATGTATTCAACAACTGGTTTAAATAATATGGGAGGTGGAATATGAGATACAGCTAAATTCAGTAGCTTTACTGAATGCCTGAAGCAAAACTGACTCAATTGTAAACTACCTAATGAAAGGTAAAATGCAGTTTCTTTGAGTGATAATGATAGTAAGAGCCAGTCAAAATTAAGATGGGGCTGAGGAGACAGTAAACCCTCATTCTGTACTGACCTTATGCCAATACCGAAAAACTACAGAACATTTTAACAAGAGGTGATCCAATGATTTTACAGAATATTCAATGTAAGAAAAATCAAAACATTCTATGCATCCTTCATTTACAGAACAATGATGAATTTACTAGTTCCTTGCTATATCAGCTACAACCCTACATTCAACTTACAATATTATTCCCGATCACACAAGTTACATGCTAAACTTGTAAGATGTCACCAGTCTTTCTCATAGACATATGCGGTAAAAATTTGTAATCAACTATGTTTTGTTCGCCTAATTGAGGTACAACACTCATTAGCCACCACATTATACAACAAGACAAATATTTGATTCTTTGTAACCTTTTTGTTTTGCAATGAAGTCTCAGCATGCAGGTTCTTTCTATGACCCTCTTTCAAGGTACTCGTTTGACACATATGAAAATCAGGACAAGTATTTTAGATCAATGCTTATTCTTTATTCTGCTCTAGCCTCTAGCATCTTTAAATCTAGCTCATGAAAAGCAACAAGAATATTAAACTTACATGACGGAGAGAACTAAGAGGCGGAAAAATTTGATGATGAAACTAGCATTGTGATTGAATCAACTTTGATGTTCCGTTCCTGCTTCCAATACTTCTAGTAGATTGACAGCTCTATATAAAGACCCAATGGCTGAAGAGTTCAGTATTCCATCTGCTTAGCTAATCTGCCATTAGAACTGTGATTGCTGAAAATCCAGCAACACACTTAAATGGAAAGTAAACTGAATCTAAGACATTATGAACATGAACTTAAGTTTTTGTTGATTGATGTTGGGCAAAATACAAATTAACTCGTGAACAACTCTAAACCCTAATCTCTTTCTCAGTCTATGAGTTACAAGGAAACCCTAATTTTCTCTCCCTCTAGACCTTACTCTCACCCCAAGATCCCCCCTTACCTTGGCAACAAATCTCCTTTTACAGGCCGTTTCAACCCTAATGGTATACAACTCATATTACTTGGATGAAGATGCTTTATACTTCGTCCGGTGCATTTTTTATAAAGTTTTTCCCCTTCTTTCGTTGACTTCACGTGGGCTTGTCGGAACACCTGTCCTATTTCTTGTTCAATAATTTATCTACTTCGTGAGGTAGCCTTTCGTCTAAGCCAAGTCACGCTATCTCATGGTCGTCTCGCAATGATTACCTTTGTTCTTTTCGTGCTTCATTCCTCTTTGGGCGAGCCACCTCGTCCTAAACTTTACTTCGCCGCCCAATGGATGACGATAATTCTAACTTGATTTGACAAGTCGCTGACGACAAATCTCGGGGTTGGAATAAGATCTTCCCACCAGATTCCCGTGCCTTTCCTGTCCTAGCTTAATTGGGGGCATTGGAATTAATTGGTGGCCATGCACTAGAGGACAAAAAAGGTCACCAGAACCTAATTTGGGTCATCCCTTATAAAAATATTTTTTAAATGGCTAAAATACCCCTAAATGATTAGAGTTAAAATTTAATTAATTAGTGATTCTTAATTAACTAGTGATAATCTTACTTAATTAGAGTTTAATTTTTTTTCCAGATTTTTTGTCTGCAACTTTTTTAGTCTAACTTTCTTTTTTGCCCAAATTGTATGAAAAATCGTCAAGGTATTAAAAATTTTCATTGACGACCCTCAACAGTCGTTAATGTTTAGACTGTTTAAGTGACGACTCTAAACTATCGAAGATTTATTAATGGCGGAAATGTACGACAGTTTTGGGTCGCATAAAAATGATCAATTCCCTGACGACCCTTTGGAAGGGTCGTTACTGTTTTGGTTACGCATTTGACGACTTAAACAGTCGTTAATGTTTTAGAAATGTTGTTATAGACTATCGTTAATCTCAAAAAAGAGTCGTTAGTGTATGACAGTTTAGAGTCGTTATTGTTTTGATCATGATGTATATGACGACCCTAAACTGTCGTCAATGTCGGTGAAGGGTCGTTACTTGAAAAAAATATTAATCAAGGGTAAAATAGTATATTCATCTTCCGATTTTTACACCCCTGAAAATTTTTGAGGGCAAACAAAATTCCATGACCCCCAATTAGAAACCATGGCCCCTAATTAAGCTACGTTTCCTATGGCCACGTGTCGGACTGTACTTTGGTAACCACATTTTGCCTTTTCTTATTCTACTCGATCAAAAAGGGAGGAGAATAAGAACCGCTTGAAATTTCTACAACCGCCTCTCCTCTCTTTCTTCGTCTTCCACGTGGCTTATCTTCCTCATAACCGTCGATAATCGGTTCGTATTCCTTAGTCATGGTTTGCTTTGACCTGTCATATGGTATAAATACCCTGACCTCTCCTGAAAATGTGATTGCTGAAAATCCAGCAACACACCTAAATGGAAAGTAAACTGAATCTAAGACATTATGAACATGAACTTAAGTTTTTATTGATTAATGTTGGACGAAATACAAATTAACTCCTGAACAACTCCAAACCCTATTCTTTTTCTCAGTCTATGAGTTACAAGGAAACCCTAATGTTCTATCCCTCTAGACCTTACTCTCTCCCCAAGATCCCCCCTTTTACCTTGGCCAGAGATCTCCTTTTATAGGTCTTTTCAACCCTAATGGTATACAGCTCATATAAATTCGCCAAAATTACTTTATACTTCGTCAGGTGCATTTTTCATAAAGTTTTTCCCGTTCTTTCATTGACTTCACGTGGGATTGTTGGGACACCTGTCCTATTTCTTGTTCAATAATTTATCTACTTCGTGAGGTAGCCTTTCGTCTAAGCCAAGTCACGCTATCTCGTGGTCGTCTCGCAATGGTTACCTTTGTTCTTTTCGTGCTTCATTCCTCTTTGGGCGAGCCACCTCGTCCTAAACTTTACTTCGCCGCCCAATGGATGACGATAATTCTGATTTGCTTTGACAAGTCCCTAACGACGAATCTGGGGGCTTGAAATAAGATCTTCCCACCAGATTTCCGCGCCTTTCCAATGGCCACGTGTCGGACTTTACTTTGATAACCACATTTTGCCTTTTCTTATTCTACTCGATCATAAAGGGAGGAGAATAAGAACCGCTCGAAATTTCTAAACCGCCTCTCCTCCATTTCTTCGTCTTCCACGTGGCTTACCTTCCTCGTAAGCGTCGATCATCGGTTCGTATTCCTTAATAATGGATTGCTTTGACCTGTCATCTGGTATAAAAACCCTGACCTCTCCTGTATTTGAATCTTTTAGTTTCTTCTTCTTCTTTTCCTTTACCTTCCTCACCTCTGCTCTCTTTTAATGGCTCCCAGAAAAGTTCCTCCTCAAACCACATCCGATTCATTGGAAGATTTTAAGGCTGACCTTGATAAAGTGGGAATCACCTTATCCCCCGCTGTTGACTCCTCCGTCGCTCCTCCTGTCACTGCTACCAAATCGATGGAGTTAAATTACCGATGGATTAAAGCTGAAACCTGGACTTCGAAGAGAATGATCATCACCATTGGTCAGCTAAGAGCTGGACTTTCTTTCCCCTTATATGATCCCCAAAACCCTCTATTCCTGGAGATTTTGGCTCGCCTTCGCCATGGTGTATTTGAACTGAGTGGAAATACCATTCGTTTGGCTAACGAATTTGTCCGGAGATCTAATGGTCTTCCTTCCCAGATTCCTGAGCTTGGGTCGGACTTTCCTTCCGCCAACTATAATATTGAATCCTTTCCCGAAAATTTTATTGCCAGTACCTGGCCTCAAGAACGTATCAAGAATGGGGAGTAAAGCTTACTCGTAAGGTCTTGACTGACTCACCCAAAGCTCGTCTTTTGGATGTTGACCCTACTGGAGAGAAAAGGAATAAGTATCTTCGCTTATCCAACGACGAGAAGTGGATGATGTATCCCCTAGTGATCGAAGGTCCCTTCGTGTGGGGTTTGGACGAGAAAGGTGAGCCCGGCTCCGGTCCTCTTCAGAAGCATGCTCATCTTGCTTCTTACGAACCAGACCAGTTTATCTGGCCCAAGATACCCCTCAAGGTAAGCTTACTTTCGCACTTGGTCTTCCTTATAATGCATTTGTCTTTGCCTTAATGTCTCTCTAACGCCCTTGTCTTCGCCTTCATGTTTTCCCTAGTATTCTCTCCCTCCTCCTGGCATGATTAAGGATCGTTCTAAGAAGCCCATTCTCGTGCAGGTATGTATTTTGGGGACTGCGTTTCTTTTCATTTTCTTTTCTCATTTCTAATTTCTTGCTCTTTAGGATGGAGAATCTCAGGCTGCCTCTGGTCCTACCGCAAACACAAGGAAACAGGACCGTTCAAAAGCTTCCTCTCCTCATGTTCAGGTTCGTTTCCGTGGCCTGCCTCTTCCTTCTGCTCCGCCTGCTAACTTTGTGACTTTCAGGATGATTCTCCAACATCTCCTTGTGCTCGTGAGCCTCTTCAACGTCGTCCTCACACCTTGGATGTAGACGGGTCGTCTCAAGTTCATTCTTCGGAGGTAACCCATTTTCCTTCCAGTTCCTCTCGTGCTCAGGCTGATGATTCTAAAGACCCAACATATCTTCCTGATATGAAATTTCTTCGAGATATATTCATGACAACTCGCTTGGTCCCTTCCTTGAGGTCTGCGTCTGCCAAATCCCTGACCTCCTTGAGATCGGATTCCTTTTTAGACGCTGATCAAGGGTTCATCAAAAATGCCTCCTTGAATCTCTCCACTCAACAACATGCTCCCCTGCGTGTTTGGTAAGTGCGACAACTGATTTTATTTTCCCGTGACCTTATAGCACTACCTTGTTCATGTCTTCTTTCTTTCCGCCTTCTCAGGGATACAATCACCGCATGTCCCATCTCGTGGAGATTCACGAAAGCCAGGATCGTACCACCCGCAAGAATTCACGCATTCCTCAGTTAGAATCACAGCTTGTTGAGGAGAAAAATATTTCGTCCGCTCTTCGCCCTAGGTTTTCCTTTCTTAGCAGCTTGGTTTTGCCTTAGATTTCCATATAGTTTACTTATTCACTTTTCTTTATCTCAGGGTCCGAAGAGAAGCTCAAGGATCAAATCCATCATCTTCAAGGGGACATCCGCGATCTAAACGAAGACTTTGACCAGATGAAAAGAGACGCAATTCTAGCTGCGAAAAAGCTTCGCCGAAATGCTCGGAACGAAAAGGTCAGGCTTGTCAATGAGGTCTGCGACTCGGCGAATATTCCTCGTGTTTCTTTTACTCATGAAGTTTTTTCTGACGACGAGACTGAACCGGTGCCTGTTACCAATTAGCCCAATCCGCCTTCCGGCGAGGATGCGGAGTCAGAAGAAGTTACCGAATCCGTGAAGACGATGAAGATGGTGGAGATGATGATTAGAAAATATGGTCTTTTATCTTTGTGTTCTTTGTTTCCAAATCTCCTATGTATATAAACTCTGATCCCAAGTGCACATTGTGATATTGTTGTTCTGTGTATGACTTTATGGTTTCTGCCTCTAGCTTTTTCTCGCCTTTATGGTTTCTGCCTCTAGCTCTTTCTCGCCAAGTATATACTTGAAGCTTGTTTGTAAAAATGTTATGCTCCCTTCTTTGATGCTTTGTCTTTAGTCTTAGATCATGCCTTTGACATTTCGTAGTCTTGAGAGGAGAATGCTAAGAAGAACAAAAAATATAAAAGTATATACTTGACTCTTGTTCGTACTGAGCATTGTCCAATAAAGGTGATATCTCCCAATTACGTTCTTCATGGTCATAACATTTTAGTGTGCATGTACATTTTTTGTCCATTTTCTTATTTATGAGGTCTTAATGCGCCTCCTAGTTAATGTCTTATTGCGCCTCACCCTATTATAAAGGGTAATTCTTCGGCGAAGCCTCAAGCACTTGTTAGTCTTGCGAATAACAATCCATCGACCTCGCCTTAACATCGTGGTTGATCTTTTCTTTGCGACAATATGACAGGCCTAACTATTTCCATGAATAGTAGCTTCGTGACATTGTCGTCTTTTTTGGTCACACAGCTCCCTAATCTGGAGGGTGTCATCCCTTTATATTCCTCCTAATTTCCCCTTCAAGGAGATCAACCCTAACATGCATGTTGGTCTCCTCCCATCCGGTTATTACGACATTCAGTTATTTTCGTGACTTCTTATCCTCTTCGCCGATGAGGCTCAGGGTTACGAAGTCACACCCTAGGTGGGGTTTCTTTGGGATCAAGTGCATCGTAGCCAAGACTTTCCATACGGACATGACCGGTAACGCTCCAGACGTCCCAATCACCCGCAGCTCAACCGAATACGTCGGGGCTTTGGTCATATTTCTGCACTTCTTACCGAAGGCCATCATAAAAGGGGTCCTCAGCGGATAGGCCTTATCATTGCCCCTATCTTTCTGTCTGGGAATGTTCTACGACATGCGTTAGATCTTTGCCTCTTGCATTCTCATGCGTACTAGGGTGCACGTCGTGTGTTCCCAGCCTTCCTATGCCAAGGTTTTAAGTTTCCCTAGAAACTGTTTATTTCGTCGTCATTATTTGCCTCCTAATCGCGAGGTCTTATCTGCTCGTGTAAACGGATTCATTCATAAGAATTTTAAAAATATTTTATTGATAAGTTTTGTTTGCTTCCTACATTTATGTATAATATTTCTTAATGTAAACAGGATTCCAAGGATGATCTAGCCTTCTATCTTGTCGTTCTACTTCGCCGTAAATTATCTTTCCTTCTTCGTCAGTATCCCTTCCTTCGCAATCCGCTAATTTATATTCCCCGTTTCCAACGACCCTCTTTACGATGTAGGGACCCTCCCAAGTGGGTTCTAACTTTCCTCCTGATCCTCGCTGATATGGTGGTATTTCTCGTAGCACCATCTCTCCCGGGACAAAGCTTCTTGGTTTTACCCTTTTATTATATTCTCTCGACACCCTTTTATTGTAACGCAATTTCTTTATTTTATTCAAGATCGTCCAATCTTGCAAGAATTAAGTCTGTGTTTAACCACTTTGCCCATGCTTCTCTCCTTGTCGTAGGTAGGATGGCTTCCGCTGGTAAAACTGCTTCTGGTCCGTATGTTGAACAGAACGGCGATACTCATGTATATTCTCGCCTTGTGGTTCTATATGACCACAACACATTGGGATCTGCTCACACCACCCTTTATGATATCCTTCCAGCTTCTTTTTCAGCGTGGTGGCTAACGTTTTATTTGTAGCCTTTGTCTGCCCATTTATCTGGGGATATAATGAGTTGATTTTCCGGAATGAATCTTAAAGGCGTTGAATAACATCTTCACGTTCTCCCCTTCGAATTGATTTCCATTGTCTGAGACAATCAGGACTGGTATGCCAAATCTGCAGATGATGTTCTCAAAGATAAAATCATATATGTCCCCGTCTTTTTTATGCTGCACAACTTTTGCCTCTACCCATTTCCTGAAATAATATGTTTCTACAATCAAGTATCTCCTTTGCTTCGTCCCTGTGACGAAGCGGCGAATGGCCACATGCTCAACACCGAGTTCATGCTTGTGGCTAGTGCATGTATCCTTTTTCCGAACCTCTGACACTCTTCACACCTTATGGAAATATCTTTCGCATCTTTATGCATGTAGGGCCAAAAGTAACCCTGCGTTCGGGTCTTGTAAGATAGTGATCTGGTCCCGCTATGGTTTCCGGCGTCTCCATAATGAATTGAATTCATAATTTCGATCCCTTCCTTCTGCGATAAGCACCTCATCAGCGGGCCCAAAAGCGATAGTGTGTATAGGATCCCTTATCGCACCTCGTAATTCGTGGATTTACTTTTGATTTTGTTTGCCTCTTGTCTATCTCGTGGCAAATCTCCTTTCTCCAAGTAGTTGTAGATTGGTGCTCTCCAGTCCTCTTCGCTCATCAATGAGTTCCTTTCTTCTATTGTCATTACTTGAAGTTCTCTCTCTTCTCTGCTTACTGAGGGTTGCATCAACCGCTGAATCACGATATACCCAATTTTTGGATTTTCAATCATGGAGGCTATGAAGGATAATGCGTCCGCATGTCGGTTATTGTCTCTATTTATGTTTCTCCATATGATACTTCGTATTTTCGTCGAATAGTCTTGCACGAGCTGCTAATATTTCTTCATCACATGATCAACTGCATTATACACTCCTTCTATTTGACGAACTACTAGTTGTGAGTCACTAGTGACTCGCACTTCATCTAGCTCCATTTCTATCGCAATCCTCATGGCCTGTATTACTGCCTCATACTCGGTCTCGTTATTCGTGGCTTTGTATTCTAGCCGAAAACAGAATATTATTCGCTCACCCGCTGGTGAAGTGAACACTATTCCTACACCTCCTCCGCAATTGTTTGACGCCCCGTCAACGAATATCTCCCATCTCCTGGGATGATTTTGCTTTAACAGATCTCTTGGGTCCGGCCGGTTTCGTCTACCTCCATCATATCCTCCGTACTCCCATCTTCTTCTGAAGGAAATTCAGCAAGGAACTCTGCCACTATGTGTGAATTTGTTGAAGTATGTACTTCGTACTTTAACCCGAAATGTTTGATGTGAGTTCTCCACCTCTCTATTCTCCCAACCCTTAGTGAATGTTTTAAGACAAACTTTATGGGTACCCTTGTGAGGACTTTGATTTTATGGGTATGAAAATAAGTTCTTCACTTTTTCGATGCATCAAATAATGCCAGTATTATTTTTTCGATTTTTGGGTAGTTCCTCGTTGCGGGATTCAAAGTTTTACTTATGTAGTATATGGGTTTTTCTACTCCGTCATCGTTCCATAGTAGGACTGCACCAATAGCATTTGGCGTCGATGCGAGACAGAGCAACAACTCTTCTCCTGGTTCCGACTTTTGCAAGATAGATAGATTGATTAGGTGTTCTTTTATGCCCTTCAAAGCTTCCTCGCACTCCAGTGTCCACGCGAACTTTGCTCCCTTCTTTAAAATGTTAAAGAAGTGCTTACATGTATCAGATGACCGTGAGATGAACCTTCCTAATGCTGCGAGATGCCCATTTAATTTTTGCACATCTTTTACGGTAGCTGGTGATGGCATTTCTAGTATCGCCTGTACCTTCGCATGATCCACCTCTATCCCTTTTCGTGACACTATGTGGCCCAAGAACTTTGCCGATTCAACCCCGAAAATGCATTTTAGTGGGTTGACCTTCATCTTGTACTTCCTCATTTGATCGAAGATCTCTTTTAGATCATCCACATGATCTCCTGAATCTTTTGTTTTGACCAACATGTCATCCACATAGATTTCCGCTGTTGTGTGTATCCACTTCGCGAAAAGTTTTTCCACCATGCGTTGATATGTGGCCCCTGTATTTTTCATCCCGAAAGGCATCCTTGTGTAACCGTACAGCCCCCTCGGAGCGAAGAAACCCGTGTAAAAGGGACGATAGCCTCTTGAATCCAGATTCCGCTTCCATCATTTGAGGGATATTTGGTAAAGGTAAATTATCCTTAGGACAGGCGGTATTCAAATCACTAAAATCAATACAGATTCTGATGTCGTTGTTCTTCTTAGGTACAATCACCATATTAGCAATCCATTCTGGGTATTTTGCCGGCTTTATGATGCCCGCCTTCATCATCTTCTGTAACTCCTTGTAGATTTACTCATGATAGGTCGTGGCTATCTTTCTTATCCATTGTATTACTTGTTTGATTGTTGGATGTAGCTTTAACCGCTGACACTCTACACTCGGATCAATGCCTGGCATCTCCTCCATACTCCATGCGAATATGTCTCAGTATTTTGTTAATAATTCCACCAATCTCCTTTCTTCTTCCGCCCCCATCTTCGTTCCGATCTTTATGATCTTTGGTTCTTCTTCCGTTCCTAAATTTATATATTTCGTTGGTTCGACTGCAGCGAAGTTCAAAGTTGTCTCTCCTAACGGGGTCGGTTCTTTTATGGTCTTCACGGGTTCTCCCTCATTTTCTGGTTCCTCACTAGGTCTGCCTATCAGAGCGTTATATGGTGACTCCATGTCTATCGCACATAGAGTAACCTTTGTTTCCAGTTCTCCTGCAAATATCTTCAGGCATATCTCACCCTTCGGCTTTGTTTCCACTCCGTTGAATCCATACAACGTGTATGCAGAAGGTAGTAGGTCAAAGTCCTTGTACCCCAATGCTCTAAAGGCGTGGTAAAAGAGAACATCTACTGAGATTCCCATGTCTATCAAGACTTTGTCCACCGCCCAGGTCATTTCTTCATTTTGTTTATCTCCGTCCTGGGATGAAATCCTGGCCATAACTAAGCTAATGACTAGTGAATTCATATGCTGAATTTGTCCTTCTGGTACATACTTCGCCGAAAAGGATATTTCTCTCCTTTTCCAATCTTCTATCATCTCTTCCTTCAAGGAGCACACTATCTCATTACCTTCGTAATCCACCTTGTACACTCTTGAGAGTACATTATCTTCGAAATCTTGGAAACTTCCCCTGGAATGTGCTATAAAGTTGCAATGTCTCTTTTCCCGGCTCATTTTTTCCTGCTTATTGTAAAAAATACTCCTCGGTGTCTCTTTTTGGTTTATGTAGTGTGTAAGCTTCCCTTGTTCAACAAGTCGATGTATGATTTTCCTTACACTCCTACAATTGTTGGTATGGTGCCCGTGGAAACGATGATATCTGCAAAATTCGTGGTTCTTACTTCCCGGGGCTGGTTCTCTCTCCAGATTCGATGGTGCTGGTATTTCCTCGGTTAATATCACCTTATCTCATATCTTCTTATGGTGGTGCTAAACTCCGGGAGTTTTAACTCCGTCCAGGCCGTCGTCTCTTGTCCGATCTGCCTTTTGTTCTTCAGCTCATGTCCCTCTTTCCTGCTTCCTCGTGGATCTTTTCGCCTGGACCCTTACTTTTCTTCGTGGCCTCTTTGCGAACTTCCCACCTGCATCCTTAAGCTTCTTAGTTTGCATAAGATCTCGCGATCTACGTCTCTCCTTCTTATTTTATCAATGTTCACTTCTGCCTTGATGCGTCTGCTTTCTTCCTTGCGTCTCTTTTCATCCTCATATCTTAGTTCGTGATTTTCCCTTCTCTCCTGTTCTTGCAGTCTCCTTAGGTCTCTTTCTCTATGATATCCTTCTAACAACTCCATCATCCCTTGTTCATATTTTCCCTACTTCTTTCACACATGATATGCCTTTGGGATGATGTTGTGATCTCCTCCGCTTCATTGTTTCCTTCCCACGCATGACCTCATCAGTCATCTCTTGCTCACGCTCCCTATGCATCATCTGATCGCCTCCCTCCCAATTAGGGTTTTCGCCCAACTCTTCCGATACCTCATCCTTCTCATCACCGTTTGCCTCCGTCTCTTCTCGGTTCATTTCCTTCTCCACAGTAGTCCCGACTTTCACAATCTGGCTAGGTTTCTCCTCAGTCCAGGATTTTACTTTTCATTTGCGTTTTCCTCGCATCATGATCCTTCGTCTTTCATCTTTCACCGACATATTGTCCTTTATCTCATAGCCCTGAGTTGCTATCCGCTTACTCCTTCTTAGCATTGTCTGTGCTTTCGTTTGTCTCACCTTTTCCTTCATCGCTTTTCTCGTTTCGAATCCGCTCCTTTATCCACCTCTTCGTTACTCTTTCTGCTCCATGTTTCTAGCGCCAAAATGTGATTGCTAAAAATCCAGCAACACACCCAAATGGAAAGTAAACTGAATCTAAGACATTATGAACATGAACTTAAGTTTTTATTGATTGATGTTGGCCGAAATACAAATTAACTCGTGAACAACTCCAAACCCTAATCTCTTTCTCAGTCTATGAGTTACAAGGAAACCCTAATTTTTCTCCCTCTAGACCTTACTCTCTCCCCAAGATCCCCCCTTTTACCTTGGCCACAGATTTCCTTTTATAGGCCCTTTCGACCCTAATGTTATACAACTCATATTACTTCGCCGAAGTTGCTTTATACTTCGTCCGGTGCATTTTTTATAAAGTTTTCCCCTCGTTTCGTTGACTTCACGTGGGCTTGTCGGGACACCTGTCCTATTTCTTGTTCAATAATTTATCTACTTCGTGAGGTAGCCTTTCGTCTAAGACAAGTCACGCTATCTCGTGTTCGTCTCGCAATGGTTACCTTTGTTCTTTTCGTGCTTCATTCCTCTTTGGGCGAGCCACCTCGTCCTAAACTTTACTTCGTCGCCCAATGGATGACGATAATTCTGACTTGATTTAACAAGTCCCTGAGGATGAATCTTGGGGCTTGGAATAAGATCTTCCCACCAGATTCCCGCGCCTTTCCTATGGCCATGTGCGGACTGTACTTTGGTAACCACAAGAACACTGCATCAAAGAAATTGACAACACGTTAGTTTCAAAATCTACAGTAAGATGTCCTGAAATGTGGAAATGTACTTTTTTAAAAAATTCGGAAATTTATGAAACACATCTTACGAAGTCTGCCTAATGTATCTCTCAATCGATTAATTCGAAAACTCATTTGAAGGAAAAATAAAACAATTTATAAATCTCATCTTAGGGGTATTTTGTGTTTGCTCCCCTCCCAAGATAGCTAATTAGCGTTTCCTCCCCAAAAAGATTGAAATTAGTGAATCCTCCCATCGTTAGTTTTTCCATCCACAGCTCGGTTAGATGAGTCAGCGTGAACATACGCATGGCAAATAAATACACGTGTCAGAAAAAGTTACCGAAATACCCTCATCCGCTTCATTAGATTGGTATGAGTTTCAGATCTGTTCGTGGAGTATTAAAAAAAAAACACAAACCCGTCACCTGTATTAATGGTGAGAGCTATGGTTTCCGAATTCTCTGTTTTCATCGAGAGACAGGAGACCATCATGGTGAACGGAGCATTTCAAGAAGCTGCCGTTCGAACTTCTGTTGGGTTTCATTGAACGTTCTTAAGGAAGAAGAATGAGCAGCAAGGGAAGGAAGGTGGCTGAGTTAAACGATGCATTGAGATCGAATTTCGTGGTCGATTCGTGGATTAAATTCAATAAAGAAAATAGATCAGGGAAGAACTGATCTTGATGTTATCATAAATCAGCAAGCAGTGGTGGTTTCTACAATGGGTTTCAACCTAATTTTGGTGTTGACTAATGGTGGATGTTGGAGCAGTTCTGTAGATGTAATTGGGGATGAATTCAGAGATTTGCTGGAGGATATGGTCTGAATTTTTGGGGGTTTGAAATTGACAGGAAAAACAGTTACAGAAATGGGATCTAATTGGCATGTATGTGGAATTTTTCAGCTTGGATGTGTGGGGTTCTTATACGAGGCTAAGTTGGGTTTGAATGACATCTTTTAACTGAGAAATGATTAACAACAACTGAATTTGGGGGATTATGCCATGGATTCGAGTGAATGTTTGTGTTCAAGAATGAAATTTGTAGATGGGGTGTTTAGTGATTTTAAAAGCTGGTTCTTGTCGTGAGTTTTGGTCTCGTAACTGATTGGTGTTCGTATTGCAGTATCGTTTGCAGCAGCAGCAACATGGAGGTGAAGATGGGTTGTGATAGTTGCTAGGGTGATGGTTGAATGGTAGTTCGGTGGTGTTGTTGGCTTACGTTTCATACGGGGTTGATGCGATTTGAGACATCATGGGAAAGATGGTATGATGGAGACTTCTTCCAACAACAGTGTGTATGGTGTTTGGGGATGTTGGCTCAGTGAAGTAAGTCTGATGTTGAGGAATCGGGAGCTTGTGGATTTGAATGATGAGGGCATTTGGGTAGTTGAGGAGACGGATGTAAATTTTATCCATGTGTTCATTCTTGCTGACGCATCTAACTGAGATTTGGATGGAAAAACTAACGATGGGAGGATTCACGGATTTCAATATTTTTAGGGAGGAAACACCAATTAGCTATTTTGGGAGGGGAGGAAATGCAAAATAGCCCCTCATCTTATTATCAACTAACAGATCATCATCTGATTCTTAAACATTTATACGGATGTGAAACTCACCACTGGTCACAACATTTGATTCTTTAGAGGCATGCACCTGCATGCTGCTGCATTTGTTAAATATGAAATTTGTACTTGGGAATGAAAAGTGAAGACGGCCGCTTATAACAAAAGAAGACATGGAAGAGGAGAGGCAGAGTATGAAACTAAGAAATGTTTCATTGTTTTCAAAATCGTATTATTCATTATTAATGCCACTGACACCATCTTCTAATTGGTTTCTTCACGGATCAATCAGTGTGAAACCCGATGTTCAAAAAGGATTATTCAGTCGGCTTTTATACTCTTATATATCACGTATTATTCAGTCGGCTTTTATAAATGACTGAAGTCAAAAAGGATTTTCGATTCCCAAGCTATACTCTTTTTCTGGAAACATAAATAAGGAAATAAAACACATATCGATAAATCATCACTGGAAAAAAAAATCTAAGCAAAAAATAAGAAACCCGCGAATGAATGTTATAAAAGATGATAAGGTGCTACCCCTAACTGGCCTTTTTTTGTTAATAAAAGCCCCTTGGTAGTTTAAAATTCTAATGTGTGAAGATATACTCTGATCGATTGGCCGCCTGCCTCTTATATAAAATGTTCGCCCCTTCCAATTTAAACTCAAATAGTATCTAAATCCTGTGCAAACCAAAACCTATCGGTAACAAACAACACAATAATGCACTCAAGATATACTTTCATATGCACCTTAATGTCCGAGTACTATACTTGCGTTAATCTCTAGATTTAATCTGATCTTTGTGTGAACATCACTTTTCCAATGAAATGATCTATGTTTAAAGTTCCTCAATTAAAACTTCAAAAGGGACTGCGAAATTTGTCTTTCTGACATTTCCCCGATCAATAGCGCTTCCTAAAAACCATTGTGCGGACAATCAAATTCCTTTTGAGTACCCCAAATGATTCAGGTGAAGCCTGAAAGGACGCAACCCAATATGAATATGAAACAATCATTATAAAAAAAAATAATTAATTTAGCATTTAGAATAGATGTACTCATCCGTGTGAATCTATATAAACATGAAAAAGCACCTACAGGAAAAAAATTTCAGAAACTAGGACTAAATAAAATGTTTTAACATTGCCTCGTACATTGTAGTCATGGTAAACTAGGATAAAGATGATTTATCGGTAAACAATCATCAACATTCTGTTGCATAAACAATACCAAACGTTTCTTTCATCATATTTAATCAGACAAAAAGTTTCTTCCAATGGGCTGGCCATTACCTTGGGCCCCAAATTGTTGAGCCCAAAATGTTTAAATTTTCTAGGCTTGGCCACCATAAGGCAGTGACTACTTTCTTAATTTTTCATTCTCTTTCACAAACAAGGTCTTTAGATATGAACAAGAATCAACATCGGCTGTTCTTGGGATTTAACTGGATACTCTAAATGTTGTGAATTAACTTGTCATATAGATTGATTTGTGGTGAGAAATTTTGAATAATTTTAACCTACTAACGTGTTGAATCATAATCTTCCTTTTTTCACCATTGTATGAGAGTTCCTGAGTCATATGTTGAACAAAGTAAAGGATATTGATAAAATTTTGGGTTTCTCAGTGAAAAATCAGAGAATTAAAGTCAACCGTTGAAAATTTGAAAATATGTTTGAGTGTAAAAGATTCAATTTTTCTCGTGTTTACCTCGGTTTATTGTTGGGTTATTCATCTAGCGGCACTCGAAAGTGGAAGAAATTTTTTAAATCTTGTCGTTGGGGACTTACTTGCATTTTAAATAAATAAATGCAAACCATATACCAAAAACGAAAAAAATAAATAAATAACTACCAAATTTTACTTGCATTTTAACTGGGAGGAACATAAGCCATGGACATGAGTGTTAAACCTGTTTTAATTATGTGACGATGTCGTCTTTCAGCAAGACCGTTTTGAGCAGACGCATGAAGACAAGTAAGGCGATGTTGGGTACTATTTTGTTGCAGAATTTTATTGAGTTTCTTATATTCCGTACCGTTATCGGTCTGAAATATTTTAATTTTACGACCAAAGAGAGTTTGTATTTGGCGATAAAATACATCAAAGATACCAATAACATCAGATTTTGTATTCACAGGGTAAATCCAAGTAAAACGACTGAAAGAATCAACAAAAATAATATAGTACTGAAAACCTTCATTAGATAAAAGTGGAGCAGGAATCCAAACATCTGAAACAATAAGATCTAAATGATGTTCATAAACAGTAGAACTAGCTGCAAAACTAGTTTATGATTTTTATTTGCTAAACAAGATTGACACGTAGAAAATTTGAAACCAGAAACAGGTAAGCTATGCTTCGAGACAATGGCTTTAACAGTTTTTAGCATTGGATTCCCTAAACGAGAGTGTCGTGTATGTAAAGAAGTACGTTCAACAACAAAAGCAGGCAGATGAACCCGAAAGGAGAGTATAAATATCCTCCTTATTAAGTATTCCTCGAAGTACTACCTCCCAGTTTGACGATCCTTCACAAGGTAAAAAGAGTCATAGAATTCAAAAAATACATTATTATCAACGCAGAATTTAAAGACAAATAATAGATTTTTATAAAGATATGGAACATGAATAACATTAGGAAGAAGAAACTTACGAAAATGAGTAGAAAGAATACCATCATCAGTATTAGAAATCATCAAGGATGAACCTCCGGAAGTTCGAATATGATATGGTCCGTTGTATCCATGATGAGTGTGTAAATTGCTGAGATCATTAGTCATGTGATTTGTCGCACCACTATCAGGAAGCTAGTCAATTGCATAAACATAGTTGTGAGAGGCAGTATATGCAGCAGGAGCATTGGAAGAAGGTCTTCTTCCTCAAGTGGAATTATTCTTATACGTTGAACGTTTCTCACGAGGAGGATAAGTTACACTATCTAACCTTTTGCGACAATTTTTAGCATTGTGAAAAGGTTTAATGCATATCTGACAAATAACAACTGGTTTACGGTATCTTGTAAGAGGAACATCTGCATGATTATTCACAGGCTAGTCAGGGAGGCAATATTAACAAGTGGGTGAGGCGAGAGCAACCTGTGACACGAAACTATATGACACCAACATGGATTCAAACTCATAAACAATAATGATACCCATGGTAGTAATTAAACAACTAAAATTGATTCATATGATGAATCAAGACCCTATACAACATAATGACGAAACTCTTTATCAGAAACTTCAACACCACTTGCAACAAGAGAATCCACAATATTTTTTACTGATGAATGTAATCAAACATAGTTGAGTTTCCTTTCTTAATTGATGAAAGTGGCTCTTTGAGGTGGATGAGATGGGCATAAGTTTTCGAAGCAAACATGGATTCAAGTTTGATCTACATTGAAAACAAGAATAACACGCCTTAACCTTAGATAAGACTGGAGCAGTAAGTGATGACATAATCCAACATAGAAGAAGTTTATCAGTACGGCTCCAAGACAAAAATAACAAATTAGGGATTCCATTGAAAACACCTAGTGGAGTTGCAAGAGAACCATCAACATATTTTCCAGATCATGGACTTGTAAATACGGGGTGAACTGAACTTTCCATATCAAATAATTACGACATGTTAACTCTTCTAAAATAGCATCATGAAGACGTTCAAAAGGTGTTTGATCCACAAAAACAGAAGATGTAATAGAGAAGGTAGATGTGGACGAAGCAGTTGAAAAAATTGAAAAAGATAGAGAAGATTGAGACGATGGAGTAGCCATGTCAAGAGAGATGAAAAAAAAGAGGAGATTAAAGTTTTAAAAGAAAACCCTAAACAGGTCGTGTAGGAATCGACCTGTCTGATACAAAGTGAAAAACCCAAAAGAAATATTAAATTTATATATATGCGTAGGTAGCAAAACTTGCTTGTACACGGAATATGGCCTTAGCTTAGCTTACAAGACATAACAAACTAAACTAAAGGTATATACAGCAAACCGTATTTGAGTAGGAAACAAAAGCTAAAATTTCCTATTGTTTAACAGTTATCGGGCCAGTTCAACTAGATCTTGTGTGATGTGAGATAAACCAAAAAGTGTACTCAGACTTGGATTATCACTGGTGCCATCTTATAGTGCGCTATTCTAACAGTTTCGGACCCGGGCCATTTGCCGACCCTTAAACCGGACCCTACAGTTCGACACGCCTTATGCGGACCTATGTCAAATCCTAAGCATCTCCAACCGTTGGATCCTTTTTTTTCTACTTTTTTTTTTCTTTCTACAATACCTGTCATTTCTTTCGTTTTGCATCCTTGTTTTGCAATCCAAACTGTATACTGTAAAGATGCAAAATGCTGCAGGCCCATTTCTTTTTGTTCTTATGTACTGATTAGTTTTGATATAATTTTCGAAAGTATGTGTTACGTAGTCTTTTCACCTTGACAAAACAAGTCTAACATTATTATAAATCATTTAAATTGCAGAACCATAAGTTACACCTAGGAACCTTTGGGATGTCAGCAACAGGGATAGTGAGAACAGATGATGGAGAATGCTTACAGAGACATGTGCCACTGAAGTCGTTTCTTCTAATATGTTGGTTCAAAATTTATATCTAAAAGTTCCAGGAAAAATGGAACCAGAGTAGAGAGACTGAACCGGGATGCTAGACTAGCTAGTTAGAGACACGCTGGATTGTAGATACGAACCAACCTGTTTAGCATTCATTGACCAGCTAGAGTCTGTGTTACTACTTGTGAAGTTTACGTAGTCTAGTCAACGTGGTATATGAATAATCAGTCTAAGTTTAGACATTTTTGTACTTAATGTTTCTAGCTAGTTAATTTGCTTGAGTTAGATATCAATTTTTAGGGTGAATTGAATCCTACTGTTTTAGAACATTGTATCATGCTATACAGATACGAATTGGCAAATCATCAATGTCCGTGGGAATTGTAAAGAAGTACATTATTTCTATCTCAATGTGTTGCTGCTAATCCAATAGACTAGGAAAAAGTGTTGCCAGAATTTCAATTATGTGTTGCTGCTTTTGAGACTTGACATGAGCGGTGTATAGAATTATCGGGTGAATTTTCCGACGGGTCAACTGTTAAGTATTTGTTTTGATTCTAGGAAAAAGTTGCTCTCAGGATTCTCTTCATACCTTTTTTTTTTGTGTTTGTATTTTGATTTTTGATTTTCTCGATCATCACCGAATGACTAAAGAAATGCCATATCATCTATTGCAAGATCCCACATTAACAATTTAATAGTTCTTCACATTCTATGACACTCGTCTTCATTCCGTCTCAAGATTATAGAAGACAATGTGAGCGTCAATGAGGAGGTGTCCAAATTTGGTAGGCCGAAGATAGATATTTATCCATATGGATTCTTTACTTTCAACCTTAAAAAGATTGGAAAATCAAAAGGGGAATACAAAGCCTGACCACCAATCCATAAAATTGGTTAGTAGAGTTAAATGAAGACTTGTTACATATAACACGACAAGCATCCAAATTCTAGATGGTAACACCATTCATTCAACTTAATTGGTTAAAATTTTATTAAAAAAACGGATTCCTATTACATAAACAATAACCATGATTCCATTCCATTTTACCACCAATCCTAAATTTCTCTACCAAATGTCTACATGAATCAAGCAACATGGTCACAGTTTTCTTACAAAACCTCAGAGAAATAACAAACAATTCAATAAACAACTTTTTATTGGATTGGAATCAAGTAGAGATACCTTTGTGGACAATCAAGAGGAAAAACAGTCAAATGTTTCAAGGAGAAATGAAATTTGAGAGGACAAATCACTATAGCAAAAATGGATTCAGTACCGATGTTGTATGAGAGAAAATTCTTAGAAAATGTTTCAAGGCTAAAATGATATTTATCAAAGTCATAGAAAATTCTAGTGCAAGTTATACAAGCGAAACTCAAACAAGCTAGTCTTTCTGAGCCTGAGTACATTGTGCAAATAATACGATAAAAAAAGTGAAAACAAAATGGAGGAATCATGTAGATTTCATACTTCGTTTGCAATCACACAGTGACATATATGGCTTTTCAGTGTGCAAAGATAGGAACTACGCATTCCATGACAACACATTTTTCCCTAAAAACCTTTTTTTTTTTAGGCATGGAAGCTTTGGAACGTAGGAATTACTAATAGACATCTAGAGTTCCTAGATCCCACATTAAGATCATCTAATTGCATTATTATGTGTACAAAAAGATGTAACAATGGCATGGATACTAGTAGCATGTGGATTTCATAAAACAAGATCCAGGATATGTAGTTCCTTTCCAATTTACCACCAATCATAGATCTGTATCCAGCAAGCAACACAAAAAATTTAGGATCACTGAATTTCAAGACCACAGTAAGCAACTGTGGTACCACCAATCAAAACATCAAGATCTGTATGTAGATTGTGTGGTGATGTTTCTAAATGTTCTAGTACCACAGCTGGACCCATGGATGTTGAGGCAAAAAACAAGAAAGTGGTTGTACTAACAAAAGAACACGAAGAGAGGAGTGATCTAAACACTGCTGCAAGAGAAATCAATCGCATAGACGTTACACCTGCATCTGCGTAGACATGTTCAATGCTAATTCAAATCTTTATAGTTTCAATCTCTCTTTTCATTCTATGATTCCAAACGCAAATCTCCATCATGCTATCATCAAACCACACAAGAGGTAATAGTATAAAGACAGCAAAAATCATTTTTCGATTTGATTTGGAAGTATACTGGATAAAACAGTGGCATAATCTGTTTCTCAACTCATTACACTAGAAATCACAATGACAGCATAGGAAAAACAACTAACCAAAAATACATTCATAAATAGGAAACAGTATACTGTTCAAACAATGCAAGTTTGTTGGCCAGGTAACATCTGTTAGAAGTTTGTCTTTCCAGTGGGTATACTGACCTCCCACTGTTCATTGACAAACCCGTACTTATAACTAGTTTTCCTTCACGTTCCTCAAAAACACATTGTACTTATCAAACGCACATAAAATTAGCCCTTAAACATTAGAACAATAGACAGAAACTGACACCAACATTAGAACAGAAACTAAAAGAATCGCAGAATCAGATGAAACCAATACAAATTATAGAAACATCAACATCCCATCATTGTATTCATCAAACACACACAAATCTATAAAAATAATACCAATTTGACAGACCATTAACATCCCATGATTAGTTATTCCTCTTGCTTCATAGTATCTCTTCGAATCTCAACTTTTTATTCTAAACAACAAACAGATATAGCAGGACACATAAGAAAATGGTCACCAAAGACATACATAAAGGATCAGGTCTTCATTCTATCACTTCGATTACGCTAAACCTGGACTTGTCCTAAACAAAGAAACACCAAAACGAATTGAATTAAATATAAATACAGATTGAATGAAATTAGTAAGTCAATTGATAAAAATTACAACTTACCAAGTGAATCATGGGTGTAGAACTTTATCTTCTCAGCCCACTTGGTGTAGTTAACGTTCGGTCCCCAGCCTTTAGTGTCACCAACAATCCATGTCCTTCCATGAACGCCATTTGGAACCATGATCAACACCATTGAAATAGAGAACAACACATACATCATCATCTTCATCCTTGTAGAGATCATTTGCAGTAGTAGTTGTTAAAGATAACTAAACTATTTGCTTGTTGAAAAAGAACACAGCACTCAGGAAATCATATTATTACCATCTGAGATGTGGTGAGATTGATTTCAAGAAGTGTTTCACAAACTTGAGAGGAGATATCATTATGCTTATACATTGTTGTTGTTGTTGAAGATGTTGAAATTGAGCATGATTTAAGTTTGCTGACAATCATAGATAAAAGATCTTTTGCTGTTTAGTTTTAGGAACTAAGGTTGGCCTTCCATTTCTACCTTCACTACGAAGACGACGGCGCAAAGTGAGATTGGAACAAAACTTCCATTCTTATAAGAGATCTACTTGCTTAGATTAGGGTTATCTGTTGGCATTTTATGGACGGTTCCGATTACGTGTATCATATACGTGGAATGCTTTTAAGGAATCGGATGTTTTCCTAAAATGGTGTCAATTTTTTTTACTCCTTTGAAATTATCCCTGTAAACAGTAACTTATTCACAGAGATTGTTTTTGAAAAAAAGGAAACCAAGGTTTACTTTTACAAAGATATAACGCGAAAAACACATTAGTGGCCGAGTGAGTGGGATAAGTTAGCCCGCAAAAAATTTATTTGGAGTTTGTTTCATCCCGAAGATTTAAATTCGTGAAGCATCCTCCGACAATTTTTCAGCAAGATACCACAACGGTAAGTGGTCGTTTTGTGAGGTGTAAGTACCCTCACCCATCTTGTTGGTGTTTTTATTTCTTTTAACAAAAGAAGGCAAAATCCGACCCAACACACAAGCTGCAAGAAAAACAATTTGTTGCCACCAACAACAAATTGTTGGTGTTAACTCAGGAATTGTATGCGAAATGTGGTTTTCATGTTATGGCTCTCAGTTTGCACATAACAGAAACACCTTGATGGAATGCACATCCAGCTAATGTTTCCCATGAGTTATAGAGAACCCAAATTATCAGAGACTCTTTCTTAAGAGTTCATAGCAATACTTGACACAACTACGTACGATTTTTATTGTCAAAAATCCGTGTCTTTTAATGATGCCGAAATTTCCATCTAGAAGATGCAAAGATATTCCAAGGAAAAACTATGCACAAACAACAGGCTTTAACAGCAATTTGAGGGAGACTTAAGGTGAGAACAAATATTGAAACTAAGCCATTCGACATTGCAGTGCTTATTTATTCATGCATACAATTCCTCCATATGAAGATCTATGTTGTCACTGGCCCTATACAAATTCATCAAATAGATTGTGTACGAAACTTCGCCAACCTATATTTTGTCAATTGCAATGCCTCTGCATTATTGATTTGGGAAGGAATAAAGCTGCATGTCTGGACAAAATTTGACAGATGAAATATCGTACCTATTAGTTATCTAGACGGATGCTACGATTTTCCCTATTTTGTTGTTTAGGGTGTTTGTGTGTTCAAGAAAGATAGAAATGAGTTTTTGTTATTTGTGCAGATATGTAAAGGTGAAAACGAAAATACCATCTCCGGAAAAAGAAATTGAATCAGGATATCAAGACACTGTTTACGATTTGGTTATGGATTACAGCATCTTGCTATTGCATTATCTGATAGTACTACTTTAATAGAATTGGTATCAGCAGTTCTGCTTCTAGCCTCTTGCAACTTTGACTTGTCACCAAGGTCTTTTATGGTAGATAGTACGGGGACATCCTAAATTTAGATCGCTTTTATAATCATGTCCTTATGACGGGAAAATTCGGTGGTTGCTGGTATTGAATTCGGTGGTTGCTGGTATTGAATTCACTATCAACGGATTGAATTCCGTCCAGCCTTGGAGTCATGACAATTAAACCCAAGCTGGAGAATTGCAAATCCACATAAATATGCCACAAGGCCAACTGATGTTTTAGCTACCTAAGAATTTTACTCGGAATGGTGAATTTTTGGGACTCTTTGGCCATACACCAAACAGTATGAAGTCTCCATTTACTTATTACCTTCATCATTCATCTTGTCTCATGCACCTAAGCAATGTATAAACTTTATACAGTGAAATGTTGATCCGCAAAACTGATGTTTTAGCTGCAAAGAATTATCTACTTGAGAATTTTACTTGGAACGGTGTATTTTTGGGGCTCTTTGGCCCAAACAGTATGAAGTCACTCTCCATTTACTTATTACCTTCATCATGTCTCATACACCTAAGCAATGTATAAACTGACTCTATACATTGTAATGTTGATCCATCATATGGCAAAACTGACTTAAGTCAGTTTATACATTGCTTAGGTGTATGAGACATGATCAAATGGTAATATATGAGTTGGTGTTTCACATACATAGTATATGTTGATCCAGGAGCAATTTATAAATCTTACTCGAAATTATGATTTATCATGTCAGTCTCATATATATAGAGAGAGGGGGAAATTACAGGAAACTACTTGTATGAATTCGAAAAGAATGTGCTTTACGATCCATAATCCCACCAAGACTGATCCATAATATAAACCCTCTTGCGTGAACAAAAAAAAAACCAAAAAAGAAAATAAAGTTGATCTGAATCTGAATTTCATTATAAAATTTCTCCATAGTTTAAAAGTAATAACTACAATATTGTCTCAGACTTTCAGATACACAAGAATTGTTACTGGGGATCACTTGGATTGTCAAGCTCACAGTTTCAGATCTGTCTTCTTCTTGAAGTTGAAGTTGGTATATGTAGTTATTGGGTAACTTTTGTTCCGTAGCTTGTATTGATTTATCTTATTTCGAGAGTGCCTCCGTCTAAATGTTTGAGTTTCAAGATGATTTTTCTTGTGTATGTGAGGATGATTCCCAATTTTCTATGATCATTTTGATTTTTGAAGACAAAGAGGATTTCAAAGAAGAAGAGTAGATCTCTAAGTGTAAAACAGGAGACTGCAAGAGAAATGAAAGAGGCATACTGTGAGGTTTATATATGACTCGGTATTACTAAAACCTTAGGTCGCTAACTCCAAACATGGGCCAATACCTGAACCTGAGCCCATTTCCCAAATATTATGAACCATAATATTGGGCATACCAAAATCTTTCAAGGCATACTGAATGAAGACAAAAAAGGTTGTTGAATAGCAAAATCAGATAACCCCTTAACCCAAAATTTTTTAATGGCAAATCTGCCCTTTACGTACGTATTAGTGTTAATAATCTTGATTAGTGATTAAATATTTTGTTTAGTGATTAAGATAATTTTCAGAATTATAAGATTTGTTTAGATGAAAAATTTGAGGAAAAAAATCAAAGAGTTTTGGTTTGGTTAAGAAGGAGAGAAAGAGAAGGAGAAAGTGAGAAAATTCTTATTCTTGATTCAATGGAGGATGAGGAGGGTCATATATCATCTAAAAAACCTAGGAAAATACACATCAACTACACCAATGATTCCCAAATAGCTGATTTCTTAGATTATGAGAATGATTTTACGTACACCCACTCAAACTCAAGCTCAAACTCAAACACAAACTCAAGATGATGATTTTTATGAGCCAAATCCTGATGATGAAGACATTGATGAGAAACCCAATGCTTCTAATACACAGGTACACTTATATCCTATACTTAATCTCACTTCTATAGCTCTCAATTATCAAAAGTTAGGTTTTTTGAATCATGGTTCGGCGAAACAGGTTGAGGTTCGGCTCACATCTATGAGCCGAATCTACCAATTGATAAACGGTTCGGCTTACTGAATCTTTTTACTGCATGCGCCGAACCTATAATTTCCAATTCCAACCCTTTTGCTAGACACTAGTTCGGCTTATATGAAAGTTTCATAGTAAGCCGAACAACATCCTGAAAGCCCGGAATAGAATCATTACTAATTCAGCTTACATATCCAAAATCGTATGTGCCGAACATAATTTTTTAATTTCTGGGTTGAAATATTGTTACTGGTTCGGCACATATGGAGAATATCGTATCAGCCGAAACCTCTTATGTTTAAGGTTCGACACATAATATGATTATAGTTTGAGCCGAACATGAATTTGTAAATTTTTGGGTTAAAATATTGTTCGTGGTTCGGCACATATTGAGGATATCGTATAAGCCGAAACCTCTTATGTTCAAGGTTCGGCACATAATATGTTTATCGTCTGAGCCGAACATGAATTTGTTAATTTTTGGGTTAAAATACCAATAACATCAGATTTTGTATTCACAGGGTAAATCCAAGTAAAACGACTGAAAGAATAACAAAAATAATATAGTACTGAAAACCTTCATTAGATAAAAGTGGAGCAGGAATCCAAACATCTGAAACAATAAGATCTAAATGATGTTCATAAACAGTAGAACTAGCTGCAAAACTAGTTTATGATTTTTATTTGCTAAACAAGATTGACACGTAGAAAATTTGAAACCAGAAACAGGTAAGCTATGCTTCGAGACAATGGCTTTAACAGTTTTTAGCATTGGATTCCCTAAACGAGAGTGTCGTGTATGTAAAGAAGTACGTTCAACAACAAAAGCAGGCAGATGAACCCGAAAGGAGAGTATAAATATCCTCCTTATTAAGTATTCCTCGAAGTACTACCTCCCAGTTTGACGATCCTTCACAAGGTAAAAAGAGTCATAGAATTCAAAAAATACATTATTATCAACGCAGAATTTAAAGACAAATAATAGATTTTTATAAAGATATGGAACATGAATAACATTAGGAAGAAGAAGAAACTTACGAAAATGAGTAGAAAGAATACCATCATCAGTATTAGAAATCATCAAGGATGAACCTCCGGAAGTTCGAATATGATATGGTCCGTTGTATCCATGATGAGTGTGTAAATTGCTGAGATCATTAGTCATGTGATTTGTCGCACCACTATCAGGAAGCTAGTCAATTGCATAAACATAGTTGTGAGAGGCAGTATATGCAGCAGGAGCATTGGAAGAAGGTCTTCTTCCTCAAGTGGAATTATTCTTATACGTTGAACGTTTCTCACGAGGAGGATAAGTTACACTATCTAACCTTTTGCGACAATTTTTAGCATTGTGAAAAGGTTTAATGCATATCTGACAAATAACAACTGGTTTACGGTATCTTGTAAGAGGAACATCTGCATGATTATTCACAGGCTAGTCAGGGAGGCAATATTAACAAGTGGGTGAGGCGAGAGCAACCTGTGACACGAAACTATATGACACCAACATGGATTCAAACTCATAAACAATAATGATACCCATGGTAGTAATTAAACAACTAAAATTGATTCATATGATGAATCAAGACCCTATACAACATAATGACGAAACTCTTTATCAGAAACTTCAACACCACTTGCAACAAGAGAATCCACAATATTTTTTACTGATGAATGTAATCAAACATAGTTGAGTTTCCTTTCTTAATTGATGAAAGTGGCTCTTTGAGGTGGATGAGATGGGCATAAGTTTTCGAAGCAAACATGGATTCAAGTTTGATCTACATTGAAAACAAGAATAACACGCCTTAACCTTAGATAAGACTGGAGCAGTAAGTGATGACATAATCCAACATAGAAGAAGTTTATCAGTACGGCTCCAAGACAAAAATAACAAATTAGGGATTCCATTGAAAACACCTAGTGGAGTTGCAAGAGAACCATCAACATATTTTCCAGATCATGGACTTGTAAATACGGGGTGAACTGAACTTTCCATATCAAATAATTACGACATGTTAACTCTTCTAAAATAGCATCATGAAGACGTTCAAAAGGTGTTTGATCCACAAAAACAGAAGATGTAATAGAGAAGGTAGATGTGGACGAAGCAGTTGAAAAAATTGAAAAAGATAGAGAAGATTGAGACGATGGAGTAGCCATGTCAAGAGAGATGAAAAAAAAGAGGAGATTAAAGTTTTAAAAGAAAACCCTAAACAGGTCGTGTAGGAATCGACCTGTCTGATACAAAGTGAAAAACCCAAAAGAAATATTAAATTTATATATATGCGTAGGTAGCAAAACTTGCTTGTACACGGAATATGGCCTTAGCTTAGCTTACAAGACATAACAAACTAAACTAAAGGTATATACAGCAAACCGTATTTGAGTAGGAAACAAAAGCTAAAATTTCCTATTGTTTAACAGTTATCGGGCCAGTTCAACTAGATCTTGTGTGATGTGAGATAAACCAAAAAGTGTACTCAGACTTGGATTATCACTGGTGCCATCTTATAGTGCGCTATTCTAACAGTTTCGGACCCGGGCCATTTGCCGACCCTTAAACCGGACCCTACAGTTCGACACGCCTTATGCGGACCTATGTCAAATCCTAAGCATCTCCAACCGTTGGATCCTTTTTTTTCTACTTTTTTTTTTCTTTTTCTACAATACCTGTCATTTCTTTCGTTTTGCATCCTTGTTTTGCAATCCAAACTGTATACTGTAAAGATGCAAAATGCTGCAGGCCCATTTCTTTTTGTTCTTATGTACTGATTAGTTTTGATATAATTTTCGAAAGTATGTGTTACGTAGTCTTTTCACCTTGACAAAACAAGTCTAACATTATTATAAATCATTTAAATTGCAGAACCATAAGTTACACCTAGGAACCTTTGGGATGTCAGCAACAGGGATAGTGAGAACAGATGATGGAGAATGCTTACAGAGACATGTGCCACTGAAGTCGTTTCTTCTAATATGTTGGTTCAAAATTTATATCTAAAAGTTCCAGGAAAAATGGAACCAGAGTAGAGAGACTGAACCGGGATGCTAGACTAGCTAGTTAGAGACACGCTGGATTGTAGATACGAACCAACCTGTTTAGCATTCATTGACCAGCTAGAGTCTGTGTTACTACTTGTGAAGTTTACGTAGTCTAGTCAACGTGGTATATGAATAATCAGTCTAAGTTTAGACATATTTTTGTACTTAATGTTTCTAGCTAGTTAATTTGCTTGAGTTAGATATCAATTTTTAGGGTGAATTGAATCCTACTGTTTTAGAACATTGTATCATGCTATACAGATACGAATTGGCAAATCATCAATGTCCGTGGGAATTGTAAAGAAGTACATTATTTCTATCTCAATGTGTTGCTGCTAATCCAATAGACTAGGAAAAAGTGTTGCCAGAATTTCAATTATGTGTTGCTGCTTTTGAGACTTGACATGAGCGGTGTATAGAATTATCGGGTGAATTTTCCGACGGGTCAACTGTTAAGTATTTGTTTTGATTCTAGGAAAAAGTTGCTCTCAGGATTCTCTTCATACCTTTTTTTTTTGTGTTTGTATTTTTGATTTTTGATTTTCTCGATCATCACCGAATGACTAAAGAAATGCCATATCATCTATTATTGCAAGATCCCACATTAACAATTTAATAGTTCTTCACATTCTATGACACTCGTCTTCATTCCGTCTCAAGATTATAGAAGACAATGTGAGCGTCAATGAGGAGGTGTCCAAATTTGGTAGGCCGAAGATAGATATTTATCCATATGGATTCTTTACTTTCAACCTTAAAAAGATTGGAAAATCAAAAGGGGAATACAAAGCCTGACCACCAATCCATAAAATTGGTTAGTAGAGTTAAATGAAGACTTGTTACATATAACACGACAAGCATCCAAATTCTAGATGGTAACACCATTCATTCAACTTAATTGGTTAAAATTTTATTAAAAAAACGGATTCCTATTACATAAACAATAACCATGATTCCATTCCATTTTACCACCAATCCTAAATTTCTCTACCAAATGTCTACATGAATCAAGCAACATGGTCACAGTTTTCTTACAAAACCTCAGAGAAATAACAAACAATTCAATAAACAACTTTTTATTGGATTGGAATCAAGTAGAGATACCTTTGTGGACAATCAAGAGGAAAAACAGTCAAATGTTTCAAGGAGAAATGAAATTTGAGAGGACAAATCACTATAGCAAAAATGGATTCAGTACCGATGTTGTATGAGAGAAAATTCTTAGAAAATGTTTCAAGGCTAAAATGATATTTATCAAAGTCATAGAAAATTCTAGTGCAAGTTATACAAGCGAAACTCAAACAAGCTAGTCTTTCTGAGCCTGAGTACATTGTGCAAATAATACGATAAAAAAAGTGAAAACAAAATGGAGGAATCATGTAGATTTCATACTTCGTTTGCAATCACACAGTGACATATATGGCTTTTCAGTGTGCAAAGATAGGAACTACGCATTCCATGACAACACATTTTTCCCTAAAAACCTTTTTTTTTTTAGGCATGGAAGCTTTGGAACGTAGGAATTACTAATAGACATCTAGAGTTCCTAGATCCCACATTAAGATCATCTAATTGCATTATTATGTGTACAAAAAGATGTAACAATGGCATGGATACTAGTAGCATGTGGATTTCATAAAACAAGATCCAGGATATGTAGTTCCTTTCCAATTTACCACCAATCATAGATCTGTATCCAGCAAGCAACACAAAAAATTTAGGATCACTGAATTTCAAGACCACAGTAAGCAACTGTGGTACCACCAATCAAAACATCAAGATCTGTATGTAGATTGTGTGGTGATGTTTCTAAATGTTCTAGTACCACAGCTGGACCCATGGATGTTGAGGCAAAAAACAAGAAAGTGGTTGTACTAAGAACAAAAGAACACGAAGAGAGGAGTGATCTAAACACTGCTGCAAGAGAAATCAATCGCATAGACGTTACACCTGCATCTGCGTAGACATGTTCAATGCTAATTCAAATCTTTATAGTTTCAATCTCTCTTTTCATTCTATGATTCCAAACGCAAATCTCCATCATGCTATCATCAAACCACACAAGAGGTAATAGTATAAAGACAGCAAAAATCATTTTTCGATTTGATTTGGAAGTATACTGGATAAAACAGTGGCATAATCTGTTTCTCAACTCATTACACTAGAAATCACAATGACAGCATAGGAAAAACAACTAACCAAAAATACATTCATAAATAGGAAACAGTATACTGTTCAAACAATGCAAGTTTGTTGGCCAGGTAACATCTGTTAGAAGTTTGTCTTTCCAGTGGGTATACTGACCTCCCACTGTTCATTGACAAACCCGTACTTATAACTAGTTTTCCTTCACGTTCCTCAAAAACACATTGTACTTATCAAACGCACATAAAATTAGCCCTTAAACATTAGAACAATAGACAGAAACTGACACCAACATTAGAACAGAAACTAAAAGAATCGCAGAATCAGATGAAACCAATACAAATTATAGAAACATCAACATCCCATCATTGTATTCATCAAACACACACAAATCTATAAAAATAATACCAATTTGACAGACCATTAACATCCCATGATTAGTTATTCCTCTTGCTTCATAGTATCTCTTCGAATCTCAACTTTTTATTCTAAACAACAAACAGATATAGCAGGACACATAAGAAAATGGTCACCAAAGACATACATAAAGGATCAGGTCTTCATTCTATCACTTCGATTACGCTAAACCTGGACTTGTCCTAAACAAAGAAACACCAAAACGAATTGAATTAAATATAAATACAGATCTGAATGAAATTAGTAAGTCAATTGATAAAAATTACAACTTACCAAGTGAATCATGGGTGTAGAACTTTATCTTCTCAGCCCACTTGGTGTAGTTAACGTTCGGTCCCCAGCCTTTAGTGTCACCAACAATCCATGTCCTTCCATGAACGCCATTTGGAACCATGATCAACACCATTGAAATAGAGAACAACACATACATCATCATCTTCATCCTTGTAGAGATCATTTGCAGTAGTAGTTGTTAAAGATAACTAAACTATTTGCTTGTTGAAAAAGAACACAGCAACTCAGGAAATCATATTATTACCATCTGAGATGTGGTGAGATTGATTTCAAGAAGTGTTTCACAAACTTGAGAGGAGATATCATTATGCTTATACATTGTTGTTGTTGTTGAAGATGTTGAAATTGAGCATGATTTAAGTTTGCTGACAATCATAGATAAAAGATCTTTTGCTGTTTAGTTTTAGGAACTAAGGTTGGCCTTCCATTTCTACCTTCACTACGAAGACGACGGCGCAAAGTGAGATTGGAACAAAACTTCCATTCTTATAAGAGATCTACTTGCTTAGATTAGGGTTATCTGTTGGCATTTTATGGACGGTTCCGATTACGTGTATCATATACGTGGAATGCTTTTAAGGAATCGGATGTTTTCCTAAAATGGTGTCAATTTTTTTTACTCCTTTGAAATTATCCCTGTAAACAGTAACTTATTCACAGAGATTGTTTTGAAAAAAAGGAAACCAAGGTTTACTTTTACAAAGATATAACGCGAAAAACACATTAGTGGCCGAGTGAGTGGGATAAGTTAGCCCGCAAAAATTTATTTGGAGTTTGTTTCATCCCGAAGATTTAAATTCGTGAAGCATCCTCCGACAATTTTTCAGCAAGATACCACAACGGTAAGTGGTCGTTTTGTGAGGTGTAAGTACCCTCACCCATCTTGTTGGGTTTTTATTTCTTTTAACAAAAGAAGGCAAAATCCGACCCAACACACAAGCTGCAAGAAAAACAATTTGTTGCCACCAACAACAAATTGTTGGTGTTAACTCAGGAATTGTATGCGAAATGTGGTTTTCATGTTATGGCTCTCAGTTTGCACATAACAGAAACACCTTGATGGAATGCACATCCAGCTAATGTTTCCCATGAGTTATAGAGAACCCAAATTATCAGAGACTCTTTCTTAAGAGTTCATAGCAATACTTGACACAACTACGTACGATTTTTATTGTCAAAAATCCGTGTCTTTTAATGATGCCGAAATTTCCATCTAGAAGATGCAAAGATATTCCAAGGAAAAACTATGCACAAACAACAGGCTTTAACAGCAATTTGAGGGAGACTTAAGGTGAGAACAAATATTGAAACTAAGCCATTCGACATTGCAGTGCTTATTTATTCATGCATACAATTCCTCCATATGAAGATCTATGTTGTCACTGGCCCTATACAAATTCATCAAATAGATTGTGTACGAAACTTCGCCAACCTATATTTTGTCAATTGCAATGCCTCTGCATTATTGATTTGGGAAGGAATAAAGCTGCATGTCTGGACAAAATTTGACAGATGAAATATCGTACCTATTAGTTATCTAGACGGATGCTACGATTTTCCCTATTTTGTTGTTTAGGGTGTTTGTGTGTTCAAGAAAGATAGAAATGAGTTTTTGTTATTTGTGCAGATATGTAAAGGTGAAAACGAAAATACCATCTCCGGAAAAAGAAATTGAATCAGGATATCAAGACACTGTTTACGATTTGGTTATGGATTACAGCATCTTGCTATTGCATTATCTGATAGTACTACTTTAATAGAATTGGTATCAGCAGTTCTGCTTCTAGCCTCTTGCAACTTTGACTTGTCACCAAGGTCTTTTATGGTAGATAGTACGGGGACATCCTAAATTTAGATCGCTTTTATAATCATGTCCTTATGACGGGAAAATTCGGTGGTTGCTGGTATTGAATTCGGTGGTTGCTGGTATTGAATTCACTATCAACGGATTGAATTCCGTCCAGCCTTGGAGTCATGACAATTAAACCCAAGCTGGAGAATTGCAAATCCACATAAATATGCCACAAGGCCAACTGATGTTTTAGCTACCTAAGAATTTTACTCGGAATGGTGAATTTTTGGGACTCTTTGGCCATACACCAAACAGTATGAAGTCTCCATTTACTTATTACCTTCATCATTCATCTTGTCTCATGCACCTAAGCAATGTATAAACTTTATACAGTGAAATGTTGATCCGCAAAACTGATGTTTTAGCTGCAAAGAATTATCTACTTGAGAATTTTACTTGGAACGGTGAATTTTTGGGGCTCTTTGGCCCAAACAGTATGAAGTCACTCTCCATTTACTTATTACCTTCATCATGTCTCATACACCTAAGCAATGTATAAACTGACTCTATACATTGTAATGTTGATCCATCATATGGCAAAACTGACTTAAGTCAGTTTATACATTGCTTAGGTGTATGAGACATGATCAAATGGTAATATATGAGTTGGTGTTTCACATACATAGTATATGTTGATCCAGGAGCAATTTATAAATCTTACTCGAAATTATGATTTATCATGTCAGTCTCATATATATATATAGAGAGAGGGGGAAATTACAGGAAACTACTTGTATGAATTCGAAAAGAATGTGCTTTACGATCCATAATCCCACCAAGACTGATCCATAACATAATATAAACCCTCTTGCGTGAACAAAAAACAAAACCAAAAAAGAAAATAAAGTTGATCTGAATCTGAATTTCATTATAAAATTTCTCCATAGTTTAAAAGTAATAACTACAATATTGTCTCAGACTTTCAGATACACAAGAATTGTTACTGGGGATCACTTGGATTGTCAAGCTCACAGTTTCAGATCTGTCTTCTTCTTGAAGTTGAAGTTGGTATATGTAGTTATTGGGTAACTTTTGTTCCGTAGCTTGTATTGATTTATCTTATTTCGAGAGTGCCTCCGTCTAAATGTTTGAGTTTCAAGATGATTTTTCTTGTGTATGTGAGGATGATTCCCAATTTTCTATGATCATTTTGATTTTTGAAGACAAAGAGGATTTCATTAAAGAAGAAGAGTAGATCTCTAAGTGTAAAACAGGAGACTGCAAGAGAAATGAAAGAGGCATACTGTGAGGTTTATATATGACTCGGTATTACTAAAACCTTAGGTCGCTAACTCCAAACATGGGCCAATACCTGAACCTGAGCCCATTTCCCAAATATTATGAACCATAATATTGGGCATACCAAAATCTTTCAAGGCATACTGAATGAAGACAAAAAAGGTTGTTGAATAGCAAAATCAGATAACCCCTTAACCCAAAATTTTTTTAATGGCAAATCTGCCCTTTACGTACGTATTAGTGTTAATAATCTTGATTAGTGATTAAATATTTTGTTTAGTGATTAAGATAATTTTCAGAATTATAAGATTTGTTTAGATGAAAAATTTGAGGAAAAAAATCAAAGAGTTTTGGTTTGGTTAAGAAGGAGAGAAAGAGAAGGAGAAAGTGAGAAAATTCTTATTCTTGATTCAATGGAGGATGAGGAGGGTCATATATCATCTAAAAAACCTAGGAAAATACACATCAACTACACCAATGATTCCCAAATAGCTGATTTCTTAGATTATGAGAATGATTTTACGTACACCCACTCAAACTCAAGCTCAAACTCAAACACAAACTCAAGATGATGATTTTTATGAGCCAAATCCTGATGATGAAGACATTGATGAGAAACCCAATGCTTCTAATACACAGGTACACTTATATCCTATACTTAATCTCACTTCTATAGCTCTCAATTATCAAAAGTTAGGTTTTTTGAATCATGGTTCGGCGAAACAGGTTGAGGTTCGGCTCACATCTATGAGCCGAATCTACCAATTGATAAACGGTTCGGCTTACTGAATCTTTTTACTGCATGCGCCGAACCTATAATTTCCAATTCCAACCCTTTTGCTAGACACTAGTTCGGCTTATATGAAAGTTTCATAGTAAGCCGAACAACATCCTGAAAAGCCCGGAATAGAATCATTACTAATTCAGCTTACATATCCAAAATCGTATGTGCCGAACATAATTTTTTAATTTCTGGGTTGAAATATTGTTACTGGTTCGGCACATATGGAGAATATCGTATCAGCCGAAACCTCTTATGTTTAAGGTTCGACACATAATATGATTATAGTTTGAGCCGAACATGAATTTGTAAATTTTTGGGTTAAAATATTGTTCGTGGTTCGGCACATATTGAGGATATCGTATAAGCCGAAACCTCTTATGTTCAAGGTTCGGCACATAATATGTTTATCGTCTGAGCCGAACATGAATTTGTTAATTTTTGGGTTAAAATACCAATAACATCAGATTTTGTATTCACAGGGTAAATCCAAGTAAAACGACTGAAAGAATCAACAAAAATAATATAGTACTGAAAACCTTCATTAGATAAAAGTGGAGCAGGAATCCAAACATCTGAAACAATAAGATCTAAATGATGTTCATAAACAGTAGAACTAGCTGCAAAACTAGTTTATGATTTTTATTTGCTAAACAAGATTGACACGTAGAAAATTTGAAACCAGAAACAGGTAAGCTATGCTTCGAGACAATGGCTTTAACAGTTTTTAGCATTGGATTCCCTAAACGAGAGTGTCGTGTATGTAAAGAAGTACGTTCAACAACAAAAGCAGGCAGATGAACCCGAAAGGAGAGTATAATATCCTCCTTATTAAGTATTCCTCGAAGTACTACCTCCCAGTTTGACGATCCTTCACAAGGTAAAAAGAGTCATAGAATTCAAAAATACATTATTATCAACGCAGAATTTAAAGACAAATAATAGATTTTTATAAAGATATGGAACATGAATAACATTAGGAAGAAGAAACTTACGAAAATGAGTAGAAAGAATACCATCATCAGTATTAGAAATCATCAAGGATGAACCTCCGGAAGTTCGAATATGATATGGTCCGTTGTATCCATGATGAGTGTGTAAATTGCTGAGATCATTAGTCATGTGATTTGTCGCACCACTATCAGGAAGCTAGTCAATTGCATAAACATAGTTGTGAGAGGCAGTATATGCAGCAGGAGCATTGGAAGAAGGTCTTCTTCCTCAAGTGGAATTATTCTTATACGTTGAACGTTTCTCACGAGGAGGATAAGTTACACTATCTAACCTTTTGCGACAATTTTTAGCATTGTGAAAAGGTTTAATGCATATCTGACAAATAACAACTGGTTTACGGTATCTTGTAAGAGGAACATCTGCATGATTATTCACAGGCTAGTCAGGGAGGCAATATAACAAGTGGGTGAGGCGAGAGCAACCTGTGACACGAAACTATATGACACCAACATGGATTCAAACTCATAAACAATAATGATACCCATGGTAGTAATTAAACAACTAAAATTGATTCATATGATGAATCAAGACCCTATACAACATAATGACGAAACTCTTTATCAGAAACTTCAACACCACTTGCAACAGAGAATCCACAATATTTTTTACTGATGAATGTAATCAAACATAGTTGAGTTTCCTTTCTTAATTGATGAAAGTGGCTCTTTGAGGTGGATGAGATGGGCATAAGTTTTCGAAGCAAACATGGATTCAAGTTTGATCTACATTGAAAACAAGAATAACACGCCTTAACCTTAGATAAGACTGGAGCAGTAAGTGATGACTAATCCAACATAGAAGAAGTTTATCAGTACGGCTCCAAGACAAAAATAACAAATTAGGGATTCCATTGAAAACACCTAGTGGAGTTGCAAGAGAACCATCAACATATTTTCCAGATCATGGACTTGTAAATACGGGGTGAACTGAACTTTCCATATCAAATAATTACGACATGTTAACTCTTCTAAAATAGCATCATGAAGACGTTCAAAAGGTGTTTGATCCACAAAAACAGAAGATGTAATAGAGAAGGTAGATGTGGACGAAGCAGTTGAAAAAATTGAAAAAGATAGAGAAGATTGAGACGATGGAGTAGCCATGTCAAGAGAGATGAAAAAAAAGAGGAGATTAAAGTTTTAAAAGAAAACCCTAAACAGGTCGTGTAGGAATCGACCTGTCTGATACAAAGTGAAAAACCCAAAAGAAATATTAAATTTATATATATGCGTAGGTAGCAAAACTTGCTTGTTGTACACGGAATATGGCCTTAGCTTAGCTTACAAGACATAACAAACTAAACTAAAGGTATATACAGCAAACCGTATTTGAGTAGGAAACAAAAGCTAAAATTTCCTATTGTTTAACAGTTATCGGGCCAGTTCAACTAGATCTTGTGTGATGTGAGATAAACCAAAAAGTGTACTCAGACTTGGATTATCACTGGTGCCATCTTATGTGCGCTATTCTAACAGTTTCGGACCCGGGCCATTTGCCGACCCTTAAACCGGACCCTACAGTTCGACACGCCTTATGCGGACCTATGTCAAATCCTAAGCATCTCCAACCGTTGGATCCTTTTTTTTCTACTTTTTTTTTTCTACATACCTGTCATTTCTTTCGTTTTGCATCCTGTTTTGCAATCCAAACTGTATACTGTAAAGATGCAAATGCTGCAGGCCCATTTCTTTTTGTTCTTTGTACTGATTAGTTTTGATATAATTTTCGAAAGTATGTGTTACGTAGTCTTTTCACCTTGACAAAACAAGTCTAACATTATTATAAATCATTTAAATTGCAGAACCATAAGTTACACCTAGGAACCTTTGGGATGTCAGCAACAGGGATAGTGAGAACAGATGATGGAGAATGCTTACAGAGACATGTGCCACTGAAGTCGTTTCTTCTTAATATGTTGGTTCAAAAATTTATATCTAAAAGTTCCGAAAAATGGAACCAGAGTAGAGAGACTGAACCGGGATGCTAGACTAGCTAGTTGAGGACACGCTGGATTGTAGATATCCGAACCAACCTGTTTAGCATTCATTGACCAGCTAGAGTCTGGTTACTACTTGTGAAGTTACGTAGCTAGTCAACGTGGTATATGAATAATCAGTCTAAGTTTAGACATATTTTTGTACTTAATGTTTCTAGCTAGTTAATTTGCTTGAGTTAGATATCAATTTTTAGGGTGAATTGAATCCTACTGTTTTAGAACATTGTATCATGCTATACAGATACGAATTGGCAAATCATCAATGTCCGTGGGAATTGTAAAGAAGTACATTATTTCTATCTCAATGTGTTGCTGCTAATCCAATAGACTAGGAAAAAGTGTTGCCAGAATTTCAATTATGTGTTGCTGCTTTTGAGACTTGACATGAGCGGTGTATAGAATTATCGGGTGAATTTTCCGACGGGTCAACTGTTAAGTATTTGTTTTGATTCTAGGAAAAAGTTGCTCTCAGGATTCTCTTCATACCTTTTTTTTTTGTGTTTGTATTTTTGATTTTTGATTTTCTCGATCATCACCGAATGACTAAAGAAATGCCATATCATCTATTATTGCAAGATCCCACATTAACAATTTAATAGTTCTTCACATTCTATGACACTCGTCTTCATTCCGTCTCAAGATTATAGAAGACAATGTGAGCGTCAATGAGGAGGTGTCCAAATTTGGTAGGCCGAAGATAGATATTTATCCATATGGATTCTTTACTTTCAACCTTAAAAAGATTGGAAAATCAAAAGGGGAATACAAAGCCTGACCACCAATCCATAAAATTGGTTAGTAGAGTTAAATGAAGACTTGTTACATATAACACGACAAGCATCCAAATTCTAGATGGTAACACCATTCATTCAACTTAATTGGTTAAAATTTTATTAAAAAAACGGATTCCTATTACATAAACAATAACCATGATTCCATTCCATTTTACCACCAATCCTAAATTTCTCTACCAAATGTCTACATGAATCAAGCAACATGGTCACAGTTTTCTTACAAAACCTCAGAGAAATAACAAACAATTCAATAAACAACTTTTTATTGGATTGGAATCAAGTAGAGATACCTTTGTGGACAATCAAGAGGAAAAACAGTCAAATGTTTCAAGGAGAAATGAAATTTGAGAGGACAAATCACTATAGCAAAAATGGATTCAGTACCGATGTTGTATGAGAGAAAATTCTTAGAAAATGTTTCAAGGCTAAAATGATATTTATCAAAGTCATAGAAAATTCTAGTGCAAGTTATACAAGCGAAACTCAAACAAGCTAGTCTTTCTGAGCCTGAGTACATTGTGCAAATAATACGATAAAAAAAGTGAAAACAAAATGGAGGAATCATGTAGATTTCATACTTCGTTTGCAATCACACAGTGACATATATGGCTTTTCAGTGTGCAAAGATAGGAACTACGCATTCCATGACAACACATTTTTCCCTAAAAACCTTTTTTTTTTTAGGCATGGAAGCTTTGGAACGTAGGAATTACTAATAGACATCTAGAGTTCCTAGATCCCACATTAAGATCATCTAATTGCATTATTATGTGTACAAAAAGATGTAACAATGGCATGGATACTAGTAGCATGTGGATTTCATAAAACAAGATCCAGGATATGTAGTTCCTTTCCAATTTACCACCAATCATAGATCTGTATCCAGCAAGCAACACAAAAAATTTAGGATCACTGAATTTCAAGACCACAGTAAGCAACTGTGGTACCACCAATCAAAACATCAAGATCTGTATGTAGATTGTGTGGTGATGTTTCTAAATGTTCTAGTACCACAGCTGGACCCATGGATGTTGAGGCAAAAAACAAGAAAGTGGTTGTACTAAGAACAAAAGAACACGAAGAGAGGAGTGATCTAAACACTGCTGCAAGAGAAATCAATCGCATAGACGTTACACCTGCATCTGCGTAGACATGTTCAATGCTAATTCAAATCTTTATAGTTTCAATCTCTCTTTTCATTCTATGATTCCAAACGCAAATCTCCATCATGCTATCATCAAACCACACAAGAGGTAATAGTATAAAGACAGCAAAAATCATTTTTCGATTTGATTTGGAAGTATACTGGATAAAACAGTGGCATAATCTGTTTCTCAACTCATTACACTAGAAATCACAATGACAGCATAGGAAAAACAACTAACCAAAAATACATTCATAAATAGGAAACAGTATACTGTTCAAACAATGCAAGTTTGTTGGCCAGGTAACATCTGTTAGAAGTTTGTCTTTCCAGTGGGTATACTGACCTCCCACTGTTCATTGACAAACCCGTACTTATAACTAGTTTTCCTTCACGTTCCTCAAAAACACATTGTACTTATCAAACGCACATAAAATTAGCCCTTAAACATTAGAACAATAGACAGAAACTGACACCAACATTAGAACAGAAACTAAAAGAATCGCAGAATCAGATGAAACCAATACAAATTATAGAAACATCAACATCCCATCATTGTATTCATCAAACACACACAAATCTATAAAAATAATACCAATTTGACAGACCATTAACATCCCATGATTAGTTATTCCTCTTGCTTCATAGTATCTCTTCGAATCTCAACTTTTTATTCTAAACAACAAACAGATATAGCAGGACACATAAGAAAATGGTCACCAAAGACATACATAAAGGATCAGGTCTTCATTCTATCACTTCGATTACGCTAAACCTGGACTTGTCCTAAACAAAGAAACACCAAAACGAATTGAATTAAATATAAATACAGATCTGAATGAAATTAGTAAGTCAATTGATAAAAATTACAACTTACCAAGTGAATCATGGGTGTAGAACTTTATCTTCTCAGCCCACTTGGTGTAGTTAACGTTCGGTCCCCAGCCTTTAGTGTCACCAACAATCCATGTCCTTCCATGAACGCCATTTGGAACCATGATCAACACCATTGAAATAGAGAACAACACATACATCATCATCTTCATCCTTGTAGAGATCATTTGCAGTAGTAGTTGTTAAAGATAACTAAACTATTTGCTTGTTGAAAAAGAACACAGCAACTCAGGAAATCATATTATTACCATCTGAGATGTGGTGAGATTGATTTCAAGAAGTGTTTCACAAACTTGAGAGGAGATATCATTATGCTTATACATTGTTGTTGTTGTTGAAGATGTTGAAATTGAGCATGATTTAAGTTTGCTGACAATCATAGATAAAAGATCTTTTGCTGTTTAGTTTTAGGAACTAAGGTTGGCCTTCCATTTCTACCTTCACTACGAAGACGACGGCGCAAAGTGAGATTGGAACAAAACTTCCATTCTTATAAGAGATCTACTTGCTTAGATTAGGGTTATCTGTTGGCATTTTATGGACGGTTCCGATTACGTGTATCATATACGTGGAATGCTTTTAAGGAATCGGATGTTTTCCTAAAATGGTGTCAATTTTTTTTACTCCTTTGAAATTATCCCTGTAAACAGTAACTTATTCACAGAGATTGTTTTTGAAAAAAAGGAAACCAAGGTTTACTTTTACAAAGATATAACGCGAAAAACACATTAGTGGCCGAGTGAGTGGGATAAGTTAGCCCGCAAAAAATTTATTTGGAGTTTGTTTCATCCCGAAGATTTAAATTCGTGAAGCATCCTCCGACAATTTTTCAGCAAGATACCACAACGGTAAGTGGTCGTTTTGTGAGGTGTAAGTACCCTCCCCATCTTGTTGGTGTTTTTATTTCTTTTAACAAAAGAAGGCAAAATCCGACCCAACACACAAGCTGCAAGAAAAACAATTTGTTGCCACCAACAACAAATTGTTGGTGTTAACTCAGGAATTGTATGCGAAATGTGGTTTTCATGTTATGGCTCTCAGTTTGCACATAACAGAAACACCTTGATGGAATGCACATCCAGCTAATGTTTCCCATGAGTTATAGAGAACCCAAATTATCAGAGACTCTTTCTTAAGAGTTCATAGCAATACTTGACACAACTACGTACGATTTTTATTGTCAAAAATCCGTGTCTTTTAATGATGCCGAAATTTCCATCTAGAAGATGCAAAGATATTCCAAGGAAAAACTATGCACAAACAACAGGCTTTAACAGCAATTTGAGGGAGACTTAAGGTGAGAACAAATATTGAAACTAAGCCATTCGACATTGCAGTGCTTATTTATTCATGCATACAATTCCTCCATATGAAGATCTATGTTGTCACTGGCCCTATACAAATTCATCAAATAGATTGTGTACGAAACTTCGCCAACCTATATTTTGTCAATTGCAATGCCTCTGCATTATTGATTTGGGAAGGAATAAAGCTGCATGTCTGGACAAAATTTGAAGATGAAATATCGTACCTATTAGTTATCTAGACGGATGCTACGATTTTCCCTATTTTGTTGTTTAGGGTGTTTGTGTGTTCAAGAAAGATAGAAATGAGTTTTTGTTATTTGTGCAGATATGTAAAGGTGAAAACGAAAATACCATCTCCGGAAAAAGAAATTGAATCAGGATATCAAGACACTGTTTACGATTTGGTTATGGATTACAGCATCTTGCTATTGCATTATCTGATAGTACTACTTTAATAGAATTGGTATCAGCAGTTCTGCTTCTAGCCTCTTGCAACTTTGACTTGTCACCAAGGTCTTTTATGGTAGATAGTACGGGGACATCCTAAATTTAGATCGCTTTTATAATCATGTCCTTATGACGGGAAAATTCGGTGGTTGCTGGTATTGAATTCGGTGGTTGCTGGTATTGAATTCACTATCAACGGATTGAATTCCGTCCAGCCTTGGAGTCATGACAATTAAACCCAAGCTGGAGAATTGCAAATCCACATAAATATGCCACAAGGCCAACTGATGTTTTAGCTACCTAAGAATTTTACTCGGAATGGTGAATTTTTGGGACTCTTTGGCCATACACCAAACAGTATGAAGTCTCCATTTACTTATTACCTTCATCATTCATCTTGTCTCATGCACCTAAGCAATGTATAAACTTTATACAGTGAAATGTTGATCCGCAAAACTGATGTTTTAGCTGCAAAGAATTATCTACTTGAGAATTTTACTTGGAACGGTGAATTTTTGGGGCTCTTTGGCCCAAACAGTATGAAGTCACTCTCCATTTACTTATTACCTTCATCATGTCTCATACACCTAAGCAATGTATAAACTGACTCTATACATTGTAATGTTGATCCATCATATGGCAAAACTGACTTAAGTCAGTTTATACATTGCTTAGGTGTATGAGACATGATCAAATGGTAATATATGAGTTGGTGTTTCACATACATAGTATATGTTGATCCAGGAGCAATTTATAAATCTTACTCGAAATTATGATTTATCATGTCAGTCTCATATATATATATAGAGAGAGGGGGAAATTACAGGAAACTACTTGTATGAATTCGAAAAGAATGTGCTTTACGATCCATAATCCCACCAAGACTGATCCATAACATAATATAACCTCTTGCGTGAACAAAAACAAAACCAAAAAAGAAAATAAAGTTGATCTGAATCTGAATTTCATTATAAAATTTCTCCATAGTTTAAAAGTAATAACTACAATATTGTCTCAGACTTTCAGATACACAAGAATTGTTACTGGGGATCACTTGGATTGTCAAGCTCACAGTTTCAGATCTGTCTTCTTCTTGAAGTTGAAGTTGGTATATGTAGTTATTGGGTAACTTTTGTTCCGTAGCTTGTATTGATTTATCTTATTTCGAGAGTGCCTCCGTCTAAATGTTTGAGTTTCAAGATGATTTTTCTTGTGTATGTGAGGATGATTCCCAATTTTCTATGATCATTTTGATTTTTGAAGACAAAGAGGATTTCATTAAAGAAGAAGAGTAGATCTCTAAGTGTAAAACAGGAGACTGCAAGAGAAATGAAAGAGGCATACTGTGAGGTTTATATATGACTCGGTATTACTAAAACCTTAGGTCGCTAACTCCAAACATGGGCCAATACCTGAACCTGAGCCCATTTCCCAAATATTATGAACCATAATATTGGGCATACCAAAATCTTTCAAGGCATACTGAATGAAGACAAAAAGGTTGTTGAATAGCAAAATCAGATAACCCCTTAACCCAAAATTTTTTAATGGCAAATCTGCCCTTTACGTACGTATTAGTGTTAATAATCTTGATTAGTGATTAATATTTTGTTTAGTGATTAAGATAATTTTCAGAATTATAAGATTTGTTTAGATGAAAATTTGAGGAAAAAAATCAAAGAGTTTTGGTTTGGTTAAGAAGGAGAGAAAGAGAAGGAGAAAGTGAGAAAATTCTTATTCTTGATTCAATGGAGGATGAGGAGGGTCATATATCATCTAAAAAACCTAGGAAAATACACATCAACTACACCAATGATTCCCAAATAGCTGATTTCTTAGATTATGAGAATGATTTTACGTACACCCACTCAAACTCAAGCTCAAACTCAAACACAAACTCAAGATGATGATTTTTATGAGCCAAATCCTGATGATGAAGACATTGATGAGAAACCCAATGCTTCTAATACACAGGTACACTTATATCCTATACTTAATCTCACTTCTATAGCTCTCAATTATCAAAAGTTAGGTTTTTTGAATCATGGTTCGGCGAAACAGGTTGAGGTTCGGCTCACATCTATGAGCCGAATCTACCAATTGATAAACGGTTCGGCTTACTGAATCTTTTTACTGCATGCGCCGAACCTATAATTTCCAATTCCAACCCTTTTGCTAGACACTAGTTCGGCTTATATGAAAGTTTCATAGTAAGCCGAACAACATCCTGAAAAGCCCGGAATAGAATCATTACTAATTCAGCTTACATATCCAAAATCGTATGTGCCGAACATAATTTTTTAATTTCTGGGTTGAAATATTGTTACTCGGGCACATATGGAGAATATCGTATCAGCCGAAACCTCTTATGTTTAAGGTTCGACACATAATATGATTATAGTTTGAGCCGAACATGAATTTGTAAATTTTTGGGTTAAAATATTGTTCGTGGTTCGGCACATATTGAGGATATCGTATAAGCCGAAACCTCTTATGTTCAAGGTTCGGCACATAATATGTTTATCGTCTGAGCCGAACATGAATTTGTTAATTTTTGGGTTAAAATACCAATAACATCAGATTTTGTATTCACAGGGTAAATCCAAGTAAAACGACTGAAAGAATCAACAAAAATAATATAGTACTGAAAACCTTCATTAGATAAAAGTGGAGCAGGAATCCAAACATCTGAAACAATAAGATCTAAATGATGTTCATAAACAGTAGAACTAGCTGCAAAACTAGTTTATGATTTTTATTTGCTAAACAAGATTGACACGTAGAAAATTTGAAACCAGAAACAGGTAAGCTATGCTTCGAGACAATGGCTTTAACAGTTTTTAGCATTGGATTCCCTAAACGAGAGTGTCGTGTATGTAAAGAAGTACGTTCAACAACAAAAGCAGGCAGATGAACCCGAAAGGAAGTATAAATATCCTCCTTATTAAGTATTCCTCGAAGTACTACCTCCCAGTTTGACGATCCTTCACAAGGTAAAAAGAGTCATAGAATTCAAAAATACATTATTATCAACGCAGAATTTAAAGACAAATAATAGATTTTATAAAGATATGGAACATGAATAACATTAGGAAGAAAAAACTTACGAAAATGAGTAGAAAGAATACCATCATCAGTATTAGAAATCATCAAGGATGAACCTCCGGAAGTTCGAATATGATATGGTCCGTTGTATCCATGATGAGTGTGTAAATTGCTGAGATCATTAGTCATGTGATTTGTCGCACCACTATCAGGAAGCTAGTCAATTGCATAAACATAGTTTGAGAGGCAGTATATGCAGCAGGAGCATTGGAAGAAGGTCTTCTTCCTCAAGTGGAATTATTCTTATACGTTGAACGTTTCTCACGAGGATAAGTTACACTATCTAACCTTTTGCGACAATTTTTAGCATTGTGAAAAGGTTTAATGCATATCTGACAAATAACAACTGGTTTACGGTATCTTGTAAGAGGAACATCTGCATGATTATTCACAGGCTAGTCAGGGAGGCAATATTAACAAGTGGGTGAGGCGAGAGCAACCTGTGACACGAAACTATATGACACCAACATGGATTCAAACTCATAAACAATAATGATACCCATGGTAGTAATTAAACAACTAAAATTGATTCATATGATGAATCAAGACCCTATACAACATAATGACGAAACTCTTTATCAGAAACTTCAACACCACTTGCAACAAGAGAATCCACAATATTTTTTACTGATGAATGTAATCAAACATAGTTGAGTTTCCTTTCTTAATTGATGAAAGTGGCTCTTTGAGGTGGATGAGATGGGCATAAGTTTTCGAAGCAAACATGGATTCAAGTTTGATCTACATTGAAAACAAGAATAACACGCCTTAACCTTAGATAAGACTGGAGCAGTAAGTGATGACATAATCCAACATAGAAGAAGTTTATCAGTACGGCTCCAAGACAAAAATAACAAATTAGGGATTCCATTGAAAACACCTAGTGGAGTTGCAAGAGAACCATCAACATATTTTCCAGATCATGGACTTGTAAATACGGGGTGAACTGAACTTTCCATCCATATCAAATAATTACGACATGTTAACTCTTCTAAAATAGCATCATGAAGACGTTCAAAAGGTGTTTGATCCACAAAAACAGAAGATGTAATAGAGAAGGTAGATGTGGACGAAGCAGTTGAAAAAATTGAAAAAGATAGAGAAGATTGAGACGATGGAGTAGCCATGTCAAGAGAGATGAAAAAAAGAGGAGATTAAAGTTTTAAAAGAAAACCCTAAACAGGTCGTGTAGGAATCGACCTGTCTGATACAAAGTGAAAAACCCAAAAGAAATATTAAATTTATATATATGCGTAGGTAGCAAAACTTGCTTGTACACGGAATATGGCCTTAGCTTAGCTTACAAGACATAACAAACTAAACTAAAGGTATATACAGCAAACCGTATTTGAGTAGGAAACAAAAGCTAAAATTTCCTATTGTTTAACAGTTATCGGGCCAGTTCAACTAGATCTTGTGTGATGTGAGATAAACCAAAAAGTGTACTCAGACTTGGATTATCACTGGTGCCATCTTATAGTGCGCTATTCTAACAGTTTCGGACCCGGGCCATTTGCCGACCCTTAAACCGGACCCTACAGTTCGACACGCCTTATGCGGACCTATGTCAAATCCTAAGCATCTCCAACCGTTGGATCCTTTTTTTTCTACTTTTTTTTTTCTTTTCTACAATACCTGTCATTTCTTTCGTTTTGCATCCTTGTTTTGCAATCCAAACTGTATACTGTAAAGATGCAAAATGCTGCAGGCCCATTTCTTTTTGTTCTTATGTACTGATTAGTTTTGATATAATTTTCGAAAGTATGTGTTACGTAGTCTTTTCACCTTGACAAAACAAGTCTAACATTATTATAAATCATTTAAATTGCAGAACCATAAGTTACACCTAGGAACCTTTGGGATGTCAGCAACAGGGATAGTGAGAACAGATGATGGAGAATGCTTACAGAGACATGTGCCACTGAAGTCGTTTCTTCTAATATGTTGGTTCAAAATTTATATCTAAAAGTTCCAGGAAAAATGGAACCAGAGTAGAGAGACTGAACCGGGATGCTAGACTAGCTAGTTAGAGCACGCTGGATTGTAGATACGAACCAACCTGTTTAGCATTCATTGACCAGCTAGAGTCTGTGTTACTACTTGTGAAGTTTACGTAGTCTAGTCAACGTGGTATATGAATAATCAGTCTAAGTTTAGACATATTTTTGTACTTAATGTTTCTAGCTAGTTAATTTGCTTGAGTTAGATATCAATTTTTAGGGTGAATTGAATCCTACTGTTTTAGAACATTGTATCATGCTATACAGATACGAATTGGCAATCATCAATGTCCGTGGGAATTGTAAAGAAGTACATTATTCTATCTCAATGTGTTGCTGCTAATCCAATAGACTAGGAAAAAGTGTTGCCAGAATTTCAATTATGTGTTGCTGCTTTGAGACTTGACATGAGCGGTGTATAGAATTATCGGGTGAATTTTCCGACGGGTCAACTGTTAAGTATTTGTTTTGATTCTAGGAAAAAGTTGCTCTCAGGATTCTCTTCATACCTTTTTTTTTTGTGTTTGTATTTTTGATTTTTGATTTTCGATCATCACCGAATGACTAAAGAAATGCCATCATCTATTATTGCAAGATCCCACATTAACAATTTAATAGTTCTTCACATTCTATGACACTCGTCTTCATTCCGTCTCAAGATTATAGAAGACAATGTGAGCGTCAATGAGGAGGTGTCCAAATTTGGTAGGCCGAAGATAGATATTTATCCATATGGATTCTTTACTTTCAACCTTAAAAAGATTGGAAAATCAAAAGGGGAATACAAAGCCTGACCACCAATCCATAAAATTGGTTAGTAGAGTTAAATGAAGACTTGTTACATATAACACGACAAGCATCCAAATTCTAGATGGTAACACCATTCATTCAACTTAATTGGTTAAAATTTTATTAAAAAAACGGATTCCTATTACATAAACAATAACATGATTCCATTCCATTTTACCACCAATCCTAAATTTCTCTACCAAATGTCTACATGAATCAAGCAACATGGTCACAGTTTTCTTACAAAACCTCAGAGAAATAACAAACAATTCAATAAACAACTTTTTATTGGATTGGAATCAAGTAGAGATACCTTTGTGGACAATCAAGAGGAAAAACAGTCAAATGTTTCAAGGAGAAATGAAATTTGAGAGGACAAATCACTATAGCAAAAATGGATTCAGTACCGATGTTGTATGAGAGAAAATTCTTAGAAAATGTTTCAAGGCTAAAATGATATTTATCAAAGTCATAGAAAATTCTAGTGCAAGTTATACAAGCGAAACTCAAACAAGCTAGTCTTTCTGAGCCTGAGTACATTGTGCAAATAATACGATAAAAAAAGTGAAAACAAAATGGAGGAATCATGTAGATTTCATACTTCGTTTGCAATCACACAGTGACATATATGGCTTTTCAGTGTGCAAAGATAGGAACTACGCATTCCATGACAACACATTTTTCCCTAAAAACCTTTTTTTTTTTAGGCATGGAAGCTTTGGAACGTAGGAATTACTAATAGACATCTAGAGTTCCTAGATCCCACATTAAGATCATCTAATTGCATTTATGTGTACAAAAGATGTAACAATGGCATGGATACTAGTAGCATGTGGATTTCATAAAACAAGATCCAGGATATGTAGTTCCTTTCCAATTTACCACCAATCATAGATCTGTATCCAGCAAGCAACACAAAAAATTTAGGATCACTGAATTTCAAGACCACAGTAAGCAACTGTGGTACCACCAATCAAAACATCAAGATCTGTATGTAGATTGTGTGGTGATGTTTCTAAATGTTCTAGTACCACAGCTGGACCCATGGATGTTGAGGCAAAAAACAAGAAAGTGGTTGTACTAAGAACAAAAGAACACGAAGAGAGGAGTGATCTAAACACTGCTGCAAGAGAAATCAATCGCATAGACGTTACACCTGCATCTGCGTAGACATGTTCAATGCTAATTCAAATCTTTATAGTTTCAATCTCTCTTTTCATTCTATGATTCCAAACGCAAATCTCCATCATGCTATCATCAAACCACACAAGAGGTAATAGTATAAAGACAGCAAAAATCATTTTTCGATTTGATTTGGAAGTATACTGGATAAAACAGTGGCATAATCTGTTTCTCAACTCATTACACTAGAAATCACAATGACAGCATAGGAAAAACAACTAACCAAAAATACATTCATAAATAGGAAACAGTATACTGTTCAAACAATGCAAGTTTGTTGGCCAGGTAACATCTGTTAGAAGTTGTCTTTCCAGTGGGTATACTGACCTCCCACTGTTCATTGACAAACCCGTACTTATAACTAGTTTTCCTTCACGTTCCTCAAAAACACATTGTACTTATCAAACGCACATAAAATTAGCCCTTAAACATTAGAACAATAGACAGAAACTGACACCAACATTAGAACAGAACTAAAAGAATCGCAGAATCAGATGAAACCAATACAAATTATAGAAACATCAACATCCCATCATTGTATTCATCAAACACACACAAATCTATAAAAATAATACCAATTTGACAGACCATTAACATCCCATGATTAGTTATTCCTCTTGCTTCATAGTATCTCTTCGAATCTCAACTTTTTATTCTAAACAACAAACAGATATAGCAGGACACATAAGAAAATGGTCACCAAAGACATACATAAAGGATCAGGTCTTCATTCTATCACTTCGATTACGCTAAACCTGGACTTGTCCTAAACAAAGAAACACCAAAACGAATTGAATTAAATATAAATACAGATCTGAATGAAATTAGTAAGTCAATTGATAAAAATTACAACTTACCAAGTGAATCATGGGTGTAGAACTTATCTTCTCAGCCCACTTGGTGTAGTTAACGTTCGGTTCCCCCAGCCTTTAGTGTCACCAACAATCCATGTCCTTCCATGAACGCCATTTGGAACCATGATCAACACCATTGAAATCGAGAACAACACATACATCATCATCTTCATCCTTGTAGAGATCATTTGCAGTAGTAGTTGTTAAGATAACTAAACTATTTGCTTGTTGAAAAAGAACACAGCAACTCAGGAAATCATATTATTACCATCTGAGATGTGTGAGATGATTTCAAGAAGTGTTTCACAAACTTGAGAGGAGATATCATTATGCTTATACATTGTTGTTGTTGTTGAAGATGTTGAAATTGAGCATGATTTAAGTTTGCTGACAATCATAGATAAAAGATCTTTTGCTGTTTAGTTTTAGGAACTAAGGTTGGCCTTCCATTTCTACCTTCACTACGAAGACGACGGCGCAAAGTGAGATTGGAACAAAACTTCCATTCTTATAAGAGATCTACTTGCTTAGATTAGGGTTATCTGTTGGCATTTTATGGACGGTTCCGATTACGTGTATCATATACGTGGAATGCTTTTAAGGAATCGGATGTTTTCCTAAAATGGTGTCAATTTTTTTTACTCCTTTGAAATTATCCCTGTAAACAGTAACTTATTCACAGAGATTGTTTTTGAAAAAAAGGAAACCAAGGTTTACTTTTACAAAGATATAACGCGAAAAACACATTAGTGGCCGAGTGAGTGGGATAAGTTAGCCCGCAAAAAATTTATTTGGAGTTTGTTTCATCCCGAAGATTTAAATTCGTGAAGCATCCTCCGACAATTTTTCAGCAAGATACCACAACGGTAAGTGGTCGTTTTGTGAGGTGTAAGTACCCTCACCCATCTTGTTGTGTTTTTATTTCTTTTAACAAAAGAAGGCAAAATCCGACCCAACACACAAGCTGCAAGAAAAACAATTTGTTGCCACCAACAACAAATTGTTGGTGTTAACTCAGGAATTGTATGCGAAATGTGGTTTTCATGTTATGGCTCTCAGTTTGCACATAACAGAAACACCTTGATGGAATGCACATCCAGCTAATGTTTCCCATGAGTTATAGAGAACCCAAATTATCAGAGACTCTTTCTTAAGAGTTCATAGCAATACTTGACACAACTACGTACGATTTTTATTGTCAAAAATCCGTGTCTTTTAATGATGCCGAAATTTCCATCTAGAAGATGCAAAGATATTCCAAGGAAAAACTATGCACAAACAACAGGCTTTAACAGCAATTTGAGGGAGACTTAAGGTGAGAACAAATATTGAAACTAAGCCATTCGACATTGCAGTGCTTATTTATTCATGCATACAATTCCTCCATATGAAGATCTATGTTGTCACTGGCCCTATACAAATTCATCAAATAGATTGTGTACGAAACTTCGCCAACCTATATTTTGTCAATTGCAATGCCTCTGCATTATTGATTTGGGAAGGAATAAAGCTGCATGTCTGGACAAAATTTGACAGATGAAATATCGTACCTATTAGTTATCTAGACGGATGCTACGATTTTCCCTATTTTGTTGTTTAGGGTGTTTGTGTGTTCAAGAAAGATAGAAATGAGTTTTTGTTATTTGTGCAGATATGTAAAGGTGAAAACGAAAATACCATCTCCGGAAAAAGAAATTGAATCAGGATATCAAGACACTGTTTACGATTTGGTTATGGATTACAGCATCTTGCTATTGCATTATCTGATAGTACTACTTTAATAGAATTGGTATCAGCAGTTCTGCTTCTAGCCTCTTGCAACTTTGACTTGTCACCAAGGTCTTTTATGGTAGATAGTACGGGGACATCCTAAATTTAGATCGCTTTTATAATCATGTCCTTATGACGGGAAAATTCGGTGGTTGCTGGTATTGAATTCGGTGGTTGCTGGTATTGAATTCACTATCAACGGATTGAATTCCGTCCAGCCTTGGAGTCATGACAATTAAACCCAAGCTGGAGAATTGCAAATCCACATAAATATGCCACAAGGCCAACTGATGTTTTAGCTACCTAAGAATTTTACTCGGAATGGTGAATTTTTGGGACTCTTTGGCCATACACCAAACAGTATGAAGTCTCCATTTACTTATTACCTTCATCATTCATCTTGTCTCATGCACCTAAGCAATGTATAAACTTTATACAGTGAAATGTTGATCCGCAAAACTGATGTTTTAGCTGCAAAGAATTATCTACTTGAGAATTTTACTTGGAACGGTGAATTTTTGGGGCTCTTTGGCCCAAACAGTATGAAGTCACTCTCCATTTACTTATTACCTTCATCATGTCTCATACACCTAAGCAATGTATAAACTGACTCTATACATTGTAATGTTAATCCATCATATGGCAAAACTGACTTAAGTCAGTTTATACATTGCTTAGGTGTATGAGACATGATCAAATGGTAATATATGAGTTGGTGTTTCACATACATAGTATATGTTGATCCAGGAGCAATTTATAAATCTTACTGGAAATTATGATTTATCATGTCAGTCTCACATATATATAGAGAGAGAGGGGGAAATTACAGGAAACTACTTGTATGAATTCGAAAAGAATGTGCTTTACGATCCATAATCCCACCAAGACTGATCCATAACATAATATAAACCCTCTTGCTTGAACAAAAAACAAAACCAAAAAATAAAATAAAGTTGATCTGCATCTGAATTTCATTATAAAATTTCTCCATAGTTTAAAAGTAATAACTACAATATTGTCTCAGACTTTCAGATACACAAGAATCGTTACTGGGGATCACTTGGATTGTCAAGCTCACAGTTTCAGATCTGTCTTCTTCTTGAAGTTGAAGTTGGTATATGTAGTTATTGGGTAACTTTTGTTCCGTAGCTTGTATTGATTTATCTTATTTCGAGAGTGCCTCCGTCTAAATGTTTGAGTTTCAAGATGATTTTTCTTGTGCATGTGAGGATGATTCCCAATTTTCTATGATCATTTTGATTTTTGAAGACAAAGAGGATTTCATTAAAGAAGAAGAGTAGATCTCTAAGTGTAAAACAGGAGACTGCAAGAGAAATGAAAGAGGCATACTGTGAGGTTTATATATGACTCGGTATTACTAAAACCTTAGGTCGCTAACTCCAAACATGGGCCAATACCTGAACCTGAGCCCATTTCCCAAATATTATGAACCATAATATTGGGCATACCAAAATCTTTCAAGGCATACTGAATGAAGATAAAAAAGGTTGTTGAATAGCAAAATCAGATAACCCCTTAACCCAAAAATTTTTTAATGGCAAATCTGCCCTTTACGTATTAGTGTTAATAATCTTGATTAGTGATTAAATATTTTGTTTAGTGATTAAGATAATTTTCAGAATTATAAGATTTGTTTAGATGAAAAATTTGAGGAAAAAAATCAAAGAGTTTTGGTTTGGTTAAGAAGGAGAGAAAGAGAAGGAGAAAGTGAGAAAATTCTAATTCTTGATTCAATGGAGGATGAGGAGGGTCATATATCATCTAAAAAACCTAGGAAAATACACATCAACTACATCAATGATTCCCAAATAGCTGATTTCTTAGATTATGAGAATGATTTTACACCCACTCAAACTCAAGCTCAAACTCAAACACAAACTCAAGATGATGATTTTTATGAGCCAAATCCTGATGATGAAGACATTGATGAGGAACCCAATGCTTCTAATACACAGGTACACTTATATCCTATACTTAATCTCACTTCTATAGCTCTCAATTATCAAAAGTTAGGTTTTTTGAATCATGGTTCGGCGAAACAGGTTGAGGTTCGGCTCACAATCTATGAGCCGAATCTACCAATTGATAAACGGTTCGGCTTACTGAATATGTTTACTGCATGCGCCGAACCTATAATTTCCAATTCCAACCCTTTTGCTAGACACTAGTTCGGCTTATATGAAAGTTTCATAGTAAGCCGAACAACATCCTGAATAGCCCGGAATAGAATCATTACTAATTCGGCTTACATATCCAAAATCGTATGTGCCGAACATAATTTTTTAATTTCTGGGTTGAAATATTATTACTGGTTCGGCACATATGAAGAATATCGTATCAGCCGAAACCTCTTATGTTTAAGGTTCGGCACATAATATGATTATAGTTTGAGCCGAACATGAATTTGTAAATTTTTGGGTTAAAATATTGTTCGTGGTTCGGCACATATTGAGGATATCGTATAAGCCGAAACCTCTTATGTTCAAGGTTCGGCACATAATATGTTTATCGTCTGAGCCGAACATGAATTTGTTAATTTTTGGGTTAAAATATTGTTCGTGGTTCGACACATATTGAGGATATCGTATAAGCCGAAACCTGTAAATGTTTATAGTTCGACACATAATGTGATTATCGAATGTGCCGAACCTTGTTATTATATTGCCTTTCTAGTGTTTAACCTTGTCATATTCTTTGTAGATCGATCTTGGACCCATGGAAAATCAACCTGATCCAGTAGACATAATTCACGAGGATACCAAGGATCACTTCTAAAATGATTTGGTATGTAAGAACCTTTTGTTTACCTTAATGTTGTCGGAATATTCCAAAGTTTTTCTTACAAATTACTTGTTTTGGACTGAACGTAGATATGGAAAACTAAACCAGAAGTTCTGGATTGGCTTGAGGAACACGCGATGAAGATAAATTGTGTACTAGTTAAAGGACAACAAAGCTGATGGGATCGTTTTGAAATGATTTGTGAGCGTAGTCACACACCTTTTCCTTGCCAACCCGGAATGCGCCCAATTGGCTCTATGCTTCCCACAAGTTATTATATTGGATTGCACGTACAAGACTAATAAATATGGAGAATACCAAGGTCCATATTAAACTCATTAAAATAAATTAGATCTTGTCTTCAACTTCAAGATAATGAAAAGACAAACACAACGCAAAAAGAATGAGGTCATTCCGACATCGGACGAAAAAGTTATGGATAAAACAAGATCGAAAAACTTGAGTGTGCAAAGAGAAGGTTCGGCTGATAACTCAACAACACGAGCTAGCCGAACCTAGAGCCTGCAAATCAATATTTTCGAAGTGTTTACAGAGAGAGTTTCGGCTTGAAAGTGATCTAATCGAGTCAGCCGAACCTGACAACCACCTGGGGTAAATTTCACTTCTCAGGTTCGGCTGGGAAGGTTTGCAAGGTATTAGAAGAACCTGGCACTGTTCTGAGACGTATTCAATACACATTTTGGGGCTCGGCTAGAAATTGACATTTACGGTTTAGCCGAACTGTTCATAGACACTTTCAGGGAGAAATTTCAAGAACAGTTCGGCTCAAAACTCAACTCAATTATCAGCCGAACCCGCTACTGTAACCGCCAAAAACCCTAAGTTTTTAGCAATTTAACCCATTTAATCCATGAAAAACAACAAATAAAAGACTGGGTTTGTAGGGAATACCTTATTATCCTCATTTTAGTATTTGGAGCTTCAAATGGTTGAATTTCCGATTCAATTTCCGGTTCAATTATAGTTTTTACACCTTCATCTTCAATTGGTTCTTCTTCTTTAATTCATGGATTGGAAGAGGATTTAGAACACCTGACGTTTGCTTTTTTCTTTGCCGATCCATTATATAGTTCAATTTAACCGATGATCGAATTTTCACGAATCGATAATTAATTACAGTGATGAAAAAAATCTGAGAGAAAAGGTAGGAGGTTTAGCTAGAGGAAGAAGAAGAGATGTTTAGGATAGTTTATTTTTTGATTTTAAGTTCAAGGGTATATAGGTAATTGAACTACCCAATAGACACCCCTTATAAGGTCACCTAGGATGGGAAAACTATTTTGTATGCCTTGAAAATTTTTGGTATGCCTAATATTATGGATCAATATTATATACCTTTCCGTGTTTCCATTTCTTCCTCCATCCACCCACTTGCAATGGTTGACTAAAATTCGACATTACAGTCCAAGTTTAGTGTGGGTTTTCAGATGATATTCGTGGACATTGAATCAAATTGAATTTCGGCCAAGGCCAAGTCATGGACTCCCTCTGGCCAAGCGCACTAGAGACTCTTTAACACAGATTAGGAACCTAATGGCACGGAAACGAGCTTGGCCATTGCAATGGCACGACCATTCCAAACCCTAGGTGGCTTGCTCCTAACATGGGCAAAGATATAAACATGAGCCCATTCGGCTTGAATTTAGCTATGAGCGCCGTATGCGCAAAATCGGACTCAAAAAGTTAAATTTACTGTTTTTACGAAAAATTCGAGGTATTTGTCATTTTAGACACAATCTTAGAAAATTAAATATATTGGATTATGCAAACCACCACAAAGGATACATAATACTTTATGTATCCATATTTTGGTTTATGTATCAACTAATTTGCTGTTGTAACTAATAAAACGATGTACTCCATACGTTTCAAGAAAAGTGATACTTTCACTTTACGCACAATTCTCAAAATTTGTATGTATAGCCATTATGCAAACCACCACAAGGATGCATAATACATCATGCAACCAAATTTTTGTTTATGGATACAAAAGTGATACTTTGACATTCCGTTTCAGTAAAGTGATACTTTCCCTTCGTTTCAGAAAAAGTGATATTTCTCCAAATTTTAACCTGAAAATGAGTAGCAGGCTTGGATTATGATTGAAGAAAGACTAGGATGATAGTAGTAGATCTCAATATCAGGAGGAGGCTGCAAGCTTGGAAGGTAGTGAAAGAGGCACACATTCCCACAATTAAGGAGACTAATATTTGACCGGGGATTACCAAATTGAAAACTACCACCACACCCGTTCTTCAGATTTTTTTTAATTTGCAAACCCACGCCCGGAAAATTTCAGGCGTGAACCCATTTTTCATACAAAATTATCAGCAGACTCATATTTCTTAAAATTAATTTTATCGTGAGATTTCTTTCCTTCGATGAGAGCGATGTAGATATTTATTAAACCAGGCGAAGAGGCGAGATGAGAAGAAAACAAGCTTTTGATTTTCTTTCAAAAGAGTAATCCTTTCAAGTTCTATCGATTTCAATTCTTGAATCTTATCAAGTTTTATCTTTTTCATACAGTTTGGATGGATTTGGATTTTTATTTTATTAGGTTTTAACTTGATTTGGTTTGACTGAATTGAAGTATCGAGATGGATGACTTGCATAAGAGTCTTCAGTTTGAAGTCGAGAAGAACTTTTACTTTTGATATCTTAAAAATGGCAGATGATTTAGGGGTTGGATTAAATCAAAATTTGGGTTGATGTTATCTAGAAATTCGAGTGAAGAAATTATTTTGAGTCGATGGCAAGGAGTAAGGTTTGACAGATAAGAAATCAGGGGATGAATATTTTATCGGATCTATGATGAAATTGAATTGCAGATATGGACCTGGTGATACAGTAAGTTTGATTGTTGGAGTACTGGTGTTGCTGTTGATCGATTTTATTGGGTTTATGAACTGAGTTGCGTTGGTGTTGTTGCTGTTGAACATGGAAGTTATTGAAACAACAAAAAAGATGATGATGTTGTTATGACTACATAACCTGTCATGCAAGTTTTTTGGCCAGGTAACATCTGTTAGAAGTTTGTCTTTCCAGTGGGTATACTGACCTCCCACTGTTCATTGACAAACCCGTACTTATAACTAGTTTTCCTTCACGTTCCTCAAACACACATTTTACTTATCAAACGCACATAAAATTAGCCCTTAAACATTAGAACAATAGACAGAAACTGACACCAACATTAGAACAGAAACTAAAAGAATCGCAGAATCAGATGAAACCAATACAAATTATAGATTGTGTTAAACATCAATAATCCCATCATTGTATTCATCAAACACACACAAATCTATAAAAATAATACCAATTTGACAGAACATTAACATCCCATGATTAGTTATTCCTCTTGCTTCATAGTATCTCTTCGAATCTCAACTTTTTATTCTAAACAACAAACAGATATAGCAGGACACATAAGAAAATGGTCACCAAAGACATACATAAAGGATCAGGTCTTCATTCCGTCGTAGCAAAGAGCAGAATCAGAAATGAAGGAGTAAGTTTTTCGTTCAGGGAGAACATTAACATCCCATGATTAGTTATTCCTCTTGCTTCATAGTATCTCTTCGAATCTGAACTTTTTATTCATCAAACACACACAAATCTATAAAAATAATACCAAACCTATAAAAATAATACATAAAGGATCAGGTCTCTACCGTAGCCAGCCGAAAAATTCTGGATACGGTTTAGCTGAAACATAATCCATCTCTATCACTTCGATTACGCTAAACCTGGACCTGTCATAAACAAAGAAACACCAAAACGAATTGAATTAAATATAAATACAGATCTGAATGAAATTAGTAAGTCAATTGATAAAAATTACAACTTACCAAGTGAATCATGGGTGTAGAACTTTATCTTCTCAGCCCACTTGGTGTAGTTAACGTTCGGTCCCCAGCCTTTGGTGTCACCAACAATCCATGTCCTTCCATGAACGCCATTTGGAACCATGATCAACACCATTGAAATAGAGAACAACACATACATCATCATCTTCATCCTTGTAGAGATCATTTGCAGTAGTAGTTGTTAAAGATAACTAAACTATTTGCTTGTTATAATAGATCTGGTTTTCTGATGAATTTGTTTCTTTCATTTCTCAACACTGACGATGGAGGCGCAAGAAGAAGACTATACTAGTTAGACATCTGCCCGTTAATTTGGGTATAAAATTATTTTAGGGTTACCATTTTATACAACGGCTGAGATGTTATCTATTGCTGACCGTAGTGCTGACCTACTTCTTGCTTACAAACGGCTGGGATATGTGGTTGATATGCACGTGTCGGACTGGGAACAAGTCATATCTGTTAGATGAGATAGGCACGGCCAAACCAAGAGAGGAATAGAACAAGGCTAGGCACGGTAGGGGGGTAAGATGGGAACTTTCTGCTTTTTCGAAAACAAGAAAAAACCCTAGCCTCTTATATCTCCAATCTCTTTTTCATCTAAAACCCTAAAACAAAAATCAACAACATAAAAACCATCAGGAGACACAAACACAAGAAATTGAAAAACCCAGAAAAAAATCCCAATGGAAGAAGTTGTAAATCCGGCTGATTTAAATGATATCTTAGTGAAAGAAAAAGTTTGCAGGAATCCAAAGAAGAACTTGGATCTGAGATTACTCAGAATTTTGAAACTGAGAAGAAGGAACTTGAAGGTAAACTGATGGAATTGTAAGCTGAAATGAAGAAAGATATAGATAAGGTTAAAGTTGAAGTGGAATAGAAGGTGGAGATTAAAGAGTTGGAGAAACAATTTTTTGATGAAATGAAGTCAGATTTGCAAGATGAAATTAACTACAACAGGTTTACTTGTTGGAATTGATGAAATATGCTAAACGGAGAAAAGGCTTTACTGAAGCTTTAGAGTCTCAACAGCTGTTGAAAGTGGAATTGGATTTCGGAAGTAAGAAAATGAAAGAAATTGTTGAAGAGAAGGATGCAATTGAGAGAACTAATATGAAGTTCAAGAGCTTAGGAATTAATTCGGTGCGCTTGAATTGTCGATTTCTCATCTTGAGAACTGTTACAAATTAAGATCAAATGGACGCTAACAAGCATCTGAAATTAGAGGTTGGTCTTTGCATGATGATCTCAGAAGAGTTGCTGCCGAGAAGAGTGAAATACTAAAGGAACTTGAGTTGAAAGTGAAGGAATTGAGCAAAATTAATGTTCGGGTTCGCTTTCTGTTGAAATGAAAGAGTTGGAAACTCGATATGAAATGTTGATTACAAAGAAGTCATTGCTAGAGCAGAAATTGGTTGAAGTGGAAAAGGGAAACCGATGTTGGACTTCAAAGATCAAGTCTGCTCAGATATGAATGCTGAGTAGGCTCTGTTGATGTTAAAGGATTCTGCACAAGTAATGTCCGACGAAGAAAAAGAAGCAATTGTTGATTCAGATATGGATATGATGCAAATCGAGGAAGATTTCCAACCATTTGCATATGAGTTTGAAAGTATTAAAAAGGCTTTGAAGAATTCTAACATTTGGGAAGAAATATCTCAATTGATTGAGAAGCTGAACAAGTCTGCTAAGAGGAATTCTGACATTTGAGCATTAGTGTCTTCTGCGACCATTATCTTTGTGCGATTTACATTGCAAGAGGAAGTTAAATTGCTTATATTTTTTTACAATGTTTAGTGCAACAGTTGTGACTGAAATTTATTGTCTACCAATAGCATCAAATATCTATTGTTTGTGTTATGTCTTGGTGATGTTGTTAGTTCACGTTGATGTGTATCTTTTGACTGAAATCCTTATGATGTTAAGTTGTGACTATACTAATTGAAGACACATAAACTGAAACTAGAGTAGTTTGTTTTGGTGCATTCATGAAAAATGGAGACTAGGTAATACGGGTTAGGTTATACGTAAATTAGAGATCCCAAGAGAATAAAACTGGTAGATGCAATATATAATCATGTGTGTGGTGGATAAGATAGTCTTCGAAGTTTAGTCGTGTTCTTCATCAAAGCCAGGTTTCAACTCAAGACTAACATTTCTAAGGCTTTAAGCATATGCATACCTAGTAGTATCAACTAATTCAACATACCAGAAATGAAACGAAGATAGGATATCTAGGAGTATCAAATCACTAATTCAACATACAAGAAATGAAAAGAAGATAGGTTTCGGTAAAATTTGATCAAGAGCTGTCCTACTAGTGTGTGCTTTGAGTCGAGGGTCCAAGAAATGTGTGGGTAAAATACCCGATGGCCACGTGTCAGCGTCTTAAGGGATGAACATCTGATGAGGGTATAAGGTATGAGCACCGAATCATCCTCCAAAAGGTAGTTTTGTCTCAATCGAGGCAACTGCACCAGCGCCACATGAATGACGCGTGTAGATAAAGATCTAATCTACTCAGACGGTCAAGTCTAAAAAGCAAGACCACATTTAATGAAGGATAAGAACAAGACGTGGTAGTTCCGCATCGTGATGAGAGACTTGGCGATCCATACTACGACCCAGAGCACCAGGTTCTCCACAGAAGGCCAGCACGATCCAGGAGAGGGCGTGACAACTCGGAGGGAGAACCCAGCGAGCCATCGTGAGAAGTAGTGTGGATGTCAGCCCGAGGAAACCAGAGCGAGGGAAGACAGCCCACCGAGTTCGTAAGACCACACCACCACGAGTTTAGTTAGCCTATAAATACCAGTCCATGTACCAGGAGATGGACTACTTATGTAACATTTTAGATGGTCTTTATACAGAGAATTCCTGAGAGAGATCTAGATAGAGAAATCTAGAAGAGATCTGTAACACTTTCAAGGGTAAGACCTTATAATCAATAAGAAAACATCGTCTTCTCCGTGGATGTAGGTCTCCATGGCCGAACCATGATATATGCTTGTGTTCATCTTTACTTTTCACGCTATTTACATCTTGTTCATCTTTGATCTTGTATGTTTAAGTAGTTTTTAGTCTTTAATTTCACTTGGGTGTAGTAGTCAGAAAATATGCAACTACATTTTGGCGCTAGAAACAGAGAGGTATGAAGATCTAATCTACCTCCTAAGTAACAACACTATAGTATTCACTATCTCCATAAGAGATGTTTCTGTTAAGATGAATGAGTAGAACTCGGACTCAAACTCGATCTTCACGATCTGGGTAGTCTAGAAGAACATCAGGATTAACAGATCTGTGACTTTAATGAAGTTTTTTAAAAAGATTTTTTCGTTATTATAAAGATTCCTTCATCTTGCCCAAGAAACTCATGAGAGTTGTAGATCAGAGTAAACGTGGAGTTTCAAACACTTTGGTGCTAAAACGATCGCCTCCATGAAAGAGTTGGGAAGATTTGCAAGTCAATAAATTACATAAGGAAGAAATCACCTTATGAGAGTTGAAAAGACAATTTTTTCGTGATGTTCATCATCAAACTCAACAAGTCCAAGATCTCCTTCTTAAGAAGCTGTGTCTAAGTCAAGGGGAAGGATTAATGAGTACATAATCGTTCATCAAACTCCAAGTTTGTTTAGAATCAAAAGTCAAAAGATGATAAGATATGTTTCCTAGAATGGGAAAACGAACTCAATCATCCTGATAAGATTTTTTTCCTAAAAAAGGGAGGTGTAATGATGGAGTTATTTCCTCGAAAAGAGAAGACTGGAAAAACATCTTTACCTCTATCATCAATACCTCACACTTGAAAGGAATTTTTTGACATTTTCATATGTTTCCAAAAATTTACTGCAAAGTCTCCCTGTACTAAACTGTCTAGTCTGAACTATAGCTCAGTAATTGCACGTGACCTGCAAACTTAGGGTCCCACTTTTCTAGAGAAAAGATAAATTAAGTGTCATTGCATATGTTGCAGGGAAGGTAATGGTTACGAGACGATGCGCTCGTACGAGCCAAGGTGAAAATGGTGGAGCCCAAACAGAAGGACTCGACGATATAGAGCAAGGAGAAGCTCCGGTCCCAGGCGAGGGACAACCCGATGACCGATATCAGGAAGGACTGACTGACAATTCTAGCTCCGAAGACGAGGGAAACCCCTTCAAGAAGAATGATGATATCCATCTTACTCAACCAGGAGGGTTGAACCACTTGCCAAGGCGAGTATCCAGCTCCGAGATCAAGAAGAGTAATCCTTCTGACCTCGCCGAAGCTAACATTGCTATAGCCGCCATCCTGAAAGCTCAAGAGGCTCGGGATGAAAGAATGGTAAAACTCGAAAGGTGAAACAAGAAGTTAGAACGGAGGAACCGCAGACTAAGACGAAAGGCCAAGAAGAAGATGCCACTCTCTACTATTGAGGAAATTCCGGAGGAAGAAAGCCCCCTTGAACATTTGGAAGATGATAAAAGAATTGATATCCCAGACACCTCTAACGAGGAAATAACAGATCGCTTCCCCAAGGGAAGCCGAGGTATACTCGATCACGAGGGAAGTCCCTCCGAAGGTTCATCAGATGTTGACCCAAAACATCGGCGAGATAAAAGACGAACTGATGAAGTAAAAACTACCTGTGAGGCCGAGAACCTCGCAGTTACCAACCCTAGTCGAGGGGGGGACTCGAGGTCAACTCATTCCAAGATTGTGTCATACATTGAGCAGTCAGATGATGACTCGGGGCGGTCAAGGCGTCACTAAATTGAACCCTCTTTCTCACCCGAGCGAGCTGTGGGAAGAAGAAAGAAGGCCGAAACGAGGCAAAGTGACGACGAGCTCCAAGCACGAGTCAACAGGCTCAAAGCCATGTATAGAGAAAAAGCAGGAAAATCGGAGAACCATAAATTAGCGGTAGTCTTGCGAGAAGCAGGACAATCACCCCTTTGTGAAAATCTACTGAGATTACCATTTCCAAGGAAATGCTCTTTGCCAACGTTTGCATCCCCATTCACTGGAACAAGAGACGCAGTTGAGCACTTAAGGACTTATCGCATGACACTCACCCAATGGGACCATTATGATGTGGTGTTGTGCAAGTTTTTTCCTGCTAGCCTAAAAGATGAAGCCCTATTATGGTACAACAATCTGCCCAATGGCCCAGTTCAGTCATTTGACCATCTATCCGAGCTATTTTTGGAGACGTACATTCACTACAGTCGAATCCGACCTGAATTTGACGCGTCGTTCCAATTCTCGAGAGGGCCGAACGAGTCACTCCGTTCCTTGGTCACACGACGGAGGAAGCTATGCGCCGAGATTGGAAAGGTCCCCGAAGAATATGCAATCTTGGGCTTTAAAAACAGTCTTAGTAAGACGGACCCACTCTTTGTCCGTATGCATGAGGGCATGCCAAAGAATCTGGGAAAACTAAGAGTAATCCAAGAAGACTATGTTGCCTTGGAGGAACTCCAAGATGGAACTTATGACAAAATGGTTAAAGGAACCGACAGAGGAGCCAACGAGGTAGAACCACAGAACCTTCCACCCCAAGGAGCAGGGCGACCCAATGGTGGACCAACCCAGTTCGATAAACATCGGACTGGAGGATGGAAAGGAAGAGATCAGACCCAGCAAAAGAAGGGGAAGTTTATAGACCCTGTCTATACGAAGCTTAACACACCAATCTCAGAGATCCTCAAGAAGATCGACTAGCCGCCCAGTGATTCAAGATATTTTATGTGCAATCATTCAACTTCGATGGATTTGTGACTGAATTGATCAGACAGATCAATCTTTTCGTTCCTCGTTGTTGTTTTTTTAAAATAAGATTCAATATAGTGCCAAATTCTTCTTTAACAGATGCCCTAGTAAAGAAATTGGAGATTTCATAAATAAATAATCTGGGCTATGATCCATTTTAGTTTCAACATGAGAAGATTGATACACCGGCAGATCCAAGGTAATTCGAATGTGTCTCCTTGTTTCCATTCCTATGGACATATGAATCAAATCTGTCTCATTTATTAAGTTCGTTGTTTCTCTTTTAATTAATTGAACTCGGCTACTACGACTATCTGAACAGTACAAAATTACCCTAGAAGATTTGAAATCTAAATCAATATTTATGACCGTTGGATCATCTATATCTTGTCTATATAAGTATAATATTTGTCTGATGCCCTAAAAACATAAGAGTATCATCCGCCGCCTGCACATCTATTCTTATTCATTTTTCTTCCTCAGATCCCAAAACTTCAGGCGACAAGAATTGCATCTGTGTAGCTAATGGATTCTTGAAGAACATATTCATCACTCGTCGATACTAAAACCATTCTTACTCTCATTATTCGTTTGAAACTTACAGAAGAAGAAGATGATGATGATGATGAAACCCTCATCTTCTTTGTATATCCATTTATTTTTTTCATGGTAAACACTTCATTTATTTTTTTATTTTTATTTTTTTTGTTAATTTTCGTTTCTTGTCTTTTGTTAGATTTCAGTCTCGTAAATTCAAATTTCTGTGTGCAGATTCTCCGTGGATCTCTTCCAATTTTAGCTTCACTCAATTGTGGTAAACAATTTTTTTTTTGTTTGTTTTCAAGGTATATAGTTTTGATTACTTTTCTGTTGTTTGATTTTGGATTCATAATTTCTTTTTCTGTGTGCAGCAAAATGGGCAATTGAATCCGCAGGTCTTTGTTCTGATAAAGTATCATCCGAGGAATCTCCATGACTCTCTTCTGCACTGCTCCCGTTAAATATAATTGAATTAGAAGATGGCGAAGAAACTGAGACTTGTCATGATTTTCTCGTTGTTCAGAAATTTGTAAAATTTATACCAATTCTTGTTTCATTTTTCCTGGTTGACAACTTTATAAGACTTATGGTGCTGTGCCCGTCATGTATTGCTAGATTAGATCTATTACATACTTCTAGGCTGATTAGTAACGATGACTCTCATTGATAAGCTGCTCCAAAAGCAACCAATATGGTGGTCATGCTATAGAAAGAGTTGCAGTACCTGTATTATCATTTTTTGTGGTAACGGTTTGACAAAATTGTTTAGAAACATAAGAAGAGTTGCAGTACCTATTCTTGTCGCTTTAGAGTACCTCCCTGCATGTACTTGAAAGCTACTAGTATAGTGAGAACAATTGAAACACCTGTCTAATTTCCTCCGCAATGTTTTTCTTTATCCGTCAAGCCTACATACCCTCTCTGGGTCGGACGCAAATGTAATTGCATTACTTGAATCGAATCACTTTTCGTTTCGTTTTGGTGAGTAATGTACAAATTTCTGAAACCATATGCCAACCATCTAGGAATCAAATTAATCTTTTGTACATGTTTAGTTTACTATACCATCTCATTATTTAAGTCGAATCCAAATAGAAATGATGATTATTAAAGAGGTGGAAACACCATTCAGCATTGAAACTTGTCGGACATTGATACATCCATGTCAAGATTTTGTTTGCAATCAAACGGACCAACACAAGAGATTAACAAGAAGTAATTCGGAGGACTGAATTTATAATCATCACCGGGATAAATTCTTGGGATCGGTTCCATGACTTTGGATCTCTTTGAGTTTCCCATGAATTAACAGGTTAATTTCGTATTCATTTTTCTGGTCGCAAATTACACAAACATCATTTGTCACGGGCCTAGAATCCATGTCGGGATAATGCTCTGCCTCGCATCTCAAGGGCCATTTAGGGTTCCAATATAACGTGTTAGGGTTCAGTAAAGTTATCTTCTAAAAATTACTTCAAAAACTAGAACCAGTTACGGCGGAGTCCGTTAATCATCTTATCAAGCTTGGTTTGGATTCTCAAGCTAAACGAAGCTTTAGAAATCATCATCAGTAAAGCTATTACTAAATTGGGTTATATGATGTGTTCACGAAGTTTTTCACCACTTCAGTCAACAGAGGATACTGCTATAGCTATACTCCTTGGAAATTCAAGATATTTACTCTATCCCTAGCCGAATATACACCCCTAGTGAGGTGGATCTGGATGTGGAGTAAGGGGGTGAATGCTATTGATGTTGCTCAACATACCAAATGGGATAGCTGAATACAATAGAAGCTCAATTGTTCAAGATGAGCTGGAGATCTTGCGGAGGATTCATTATGATAGGGTTTAGAAAACTAATGGTACTTCTTACAAAAGATGGGCAACGAATTGGACTACTAGAGAGCAGCATTCCTGTCATCAAAAGCATTTGTAAGTTCTCTCTTACGGAAAAATTAGTCGTGTTTGTTTGTGTTGTGTTGAATGTCCTGCAACCATCAAATGAGAAACAAACATGTCCTTAGCGTGATATTACGAGTTTCGATGACTTTCCAAACAAAAAAATCCTAAGTGTCAAGGTATGTGTCTAACTACAGTCTAGGATTCTTAACTTCTGCTAGAGAGTATTCCAGATTATTGCAAATAAAATGTACTCTATTAAGGAGGACCTTATCAAACATTCTTGCGTAAGTTGTGTAGTATTTCGGATTCTATAACCAAATTTTGTTTGCTTTGATTGCGGCCCCTAGTACACTTTCTTTGTTCTATTATTATGTCATGAAAACTATTTGTATCTTCTTGAAAATTTTAAGCGAACATAAATCATATATTATGACTGTTATTTTATGCACAGATTATAAAACATGGAGTGCAATTACTTAAGATACTTTACACATGATTCTTCTTAAAAGGTGACAATGTAACAGTATGAGATCAAATTTTAGTTGAGAATTTTTCTGTGTAACTTATTTTGTCTACACCTGTATAGACAGTTTGAACAATTTTCGATTTCGCCTCATTCGTGGATCTCGTTTTAAGCTGGCTACATTTTCAGTGATATAGCTAACTTATTGCAATAATGACTTCTCCTCACATTACTAAGTCTTGTTTTCTACATTTTCATTGGTTTTGTGTTAACTTTAGCTGTTTACCTGACCTGATTCTTGTGTATATGTTTCAACTATTGATCCTTTTTTGACTTATTACGTAAGAGTCTGTGTTTGTGCTAATGTAGGTAGAATTTAATTGGCCATTGCGTACACTAGGAACTGCCTGATAATGTAGAACATTAGTGTAGAAAAAAAAATCTGGAACACAGAACACAAGGATGTTGAATTCCTTCCTGGGACATAAAATTGGAATAGAAGATATCAATGAAACGGAGACTTGGATTTTTGTAATATTAATGCCAACTTTTTTTTTCATTTTTCTTGGTTTACAACTTTATAAGACTTCTCGTCATGTATCGTTATGTTAGATCTTTAGGTGATACCTTTAGGTGAACTCATACTTAATATTCAGCTTCTCTTTGTAACAACTTAAGACATAGATTATAAGTTTTTGTTCTTTCAGTAGAAAGTTCACTGCTTGTGCTTGCACAATGAAGTTTCATTTTTTTTTGTGGAGCTTACTCAATAAAATCAAACTAGTGGGGTTTTGTCGTTTGATAAGTATGTATGTGTTTTGGTTACCCTGATGGGAGTCATTCTTGCAGAATGTGCATTAGGTTTATGATACTAAATGTAGCATGTCAAATCCTTGAGTTACCTGCAAAAAGTGGTATTATATGCCTAATTCAAGTGTAAGATGAATTATTCCCTTGGAGATTTCAGTGCTTCCAAATAGGTTGTCATGCATTATCCAGCACTTGGAAGGGGTTTATTTTCTGTAGGCTTTTATGATTTCTGGGTAAACTTAGGATCTCAATTGGTAGGATCTTGTTAGATTCATAACATTGAAGTATAAAATTGATGGAAATCTGCATATGTTACTTCTAATTTGGTTATAAACAAGAGTTAGTAAGAAATTTTATGAACGACACAGTTAGGATATTGCAAATGGAAATGAAAGTGGAAGGTTCCATCAAGTCTGCAATCTTTGTTGATTTTGACAAGGAGGTGGAGGAGATGGATAACAAGCACACTTCATTCATTGTGTCATAATGTCTTCTAGTGAACCAAAAGTTGTCACAACATCTGGTGGCGCTCTCAAAATCATGGGGATCTCATACAACCAGTAAGCAATTCATCAAGTTCTATTTTGATTTTGATTTTGTGCACACTGTTTAATTAGTGAGGGCAGTAGTTCGAAGCTCTTATAACTACAGAGGTAGCATTTGTCGGATAACAACTGGATTACTTTGCAGTAGAAAAACAATTTGGAATAGACCTAAATCTAGCTTCATACTGACCAGGCATACAAACTAAAACAAGACTAGTTTTGGAATATCACAAACAAGACTCTCACCATCAATTGCAACAAACTGAGATTTAGGACCAGCTAAGACGGGTTAGCCGGTTAGGTAATCTCAAAAATTAGTATCTTAGAGAAAAAAATTAAGAGAATACAAATTAAAGAAATTTAATTTGAACAACAAAGGGAAGTAGATGTCGTTATGAAAATTAATTTTTACACTGTAATTCTTCGATTCTTTATTGCCGTGACATGGAGAAACTCCATTCAGAGAAAGACTGGTAGCTTCTAACCAGCCTTTCAATTTCTCTCACTTTTCAGATTAATTTTGGTCCACGAGGTATCGCTGGTGATGATGAGCTTCTCCAAGTTCAGTGTCCTTAATTATTCGGTTCTAGGTGATTTTCACTTCATAATTGATGAAGGTAACAACTGCAGATTTGAGATAACCGAGAGGAGATATCATCATGCTAATAGATTCTGTAGTTGATGATGCGCATCTTCCATGATATTGTTTGGTTGCTTCCATTAACAAATAATCATAGATGACATTTGAGAGTTTAGGTCATGATTTAAAACTGTTATTAGCACAAAGATGCAGCAATAATCAAAGGAAGTTTCCGTTAGTGGCTACCGGCTGAGGTTTTGAAGCCAAGAAGAACAATATGATGGTTGATTTGTCTAAGAGAAGTTATTCTACCGGCTGCTAGATGATCATTACATATGGAAAATGAGTATATCTTTGTTTTCTTTTAATGGTCTACTGTATGTAATTAGAGCTACCTGAAATAAAGTTGTAAAACTATTATTTGCACAGGCAACTTAATCCTCCTACTTGACCATATTGAATTTTTGATTAGTTTTTATGATCATTGCATAGAAATCTCTAATCACTCTATCAATTACGAAATTGATGAGAATACAAATTAAGAAATTTAATTTGAACAGCAAAGAAAAGTAGATCTCATTATGATCTTTTTTTTTTCCATAATACATGGTTAATTTCATAAATTTATTACTTAGATTTCATGCTTCACTATTATTGACACCAGTGGTTGAGCAGAAACTATTCACTTGACAGGAATCAACAGATTTGAGGTTGATGAGAGGAGAAATCATAATGCTAATAGATTTTGTTGTTGATGATGATGCTATTGAAGAAGCATCTTCCATGATATCGTTTGGTTTCCATTGAAAGAGAGTGATAACAAATAAGATGAGAGACTTTTTGTTTTAGGGTTAGGTTTTGATTTCTATCTTCTTTTCTTTCTCAACACAGACGGAAGCAAATATTGGATCTAACAAGTGCTTATAACTGTACTACTTACAAGGGTTTGAGTCTGCCCGTTAAATTTTAGGGTTTACTCAGTACCCTTGATTTCATTTCATTTCACGGCCCATCAATGTATTTGGGTGACTGAAATTGCTGACCTACAAATGTGTTATGGACGGCTCTAACAAGTGCTTGGTACACGTGGAAGATTTTAAGAGGTAGGATCTTCATCTGAGTATACATGTTGGACATTTGGATACAGCCCGAAAGACAAAAGCACCCAAGCATTTCAATTGGGCATATGCACCAGGTCTGTGGGTTTTGGAGACTTTTGCCTAACTACTAGTGTTTAGTTTTGGGGCATGCATTTCTCTACACCGGTGACGACCATTTATGAGTTCGATGCATTATTAGTAGGAGAAGCTTGAGAAGCGAAGAGCACAATGAGACTAAGAGGTTTAACGGTTTAGATAGCTTAAGAAGTTCTCCCATGACTTCAGATGAATGGGGACAACCTCAGTAATCCTTTTGTTCTAATGGTTGATTTGTCTAAGAGAAGTTCTTGTGTGGCTGCAAGATGATAATTCCATACGGATTGATTGACTTTATTAGTTATCCCTCAGCTTATGGTTTATTGTAATTAGAGCTCATACTGTAGGTACACGAAATAGGTTCGCCACGAGTCTGATGTGAATAGGCAGAAAATCTCATTCTAAGATCCCAGTCAGAGACTTGTCAGATCAGATGTCAGTGTTATCTCGCCGAGGACCAATCACACGAAGGAAAAGAGAAGATATGAGCAAAGGCAGGGATACTCACACGAAGATTTGAAGGACCGGATTGGAGTACCCAGAAAGTCACCAAAGACGAAGTCACGAAAAGCGAAGTAGATTACTCGGTTGAAAAGACAGGTCACGAAGTAGATAAATTATGGAGCAAGAAAAGAGACAGGTGTCCCGACAAGTCCATATGAGGGTAGAGAAAAAAAGGGAAAAACTTTATAGAAAATGATCCGGGGGAAATAAAGGGCACCTCTGCGAGAATATGGGGAAGTAAAATGAGCTGTACTCCATTAGTGTTAGTTGGCCTATAAGTAGAGGTCCTTGAGCAAGATGTAAAGAGAGAGATTTTTTAGTTGAGTGGGAGAGCTTTGCCTAGATTTTGGAGAATCTTGTACTGACAATTTCTGCTTTAGAACAAGAAAAAGCAAAAGCAATAATAGTTGCTGCTTCAGAACAGAGTTTCTGAAGCGAAAGCAATGAGAATACACCAAGACTAGGTGTTGTTTGCTTTAAAACAAAAGAAAGCGAAAACCATGAAAATTCACCAAGACGGGGTGTTGCTTGCTCTAGAATGAAAGAGCGCGAAAACAATGAAAATACACCAAGACTGAGTCTTGCTTGCTTTAGAACGAAAGAAAGATAAAACAATGAGAATACACCAAGATTGGGTGTCATTTGCTTCAATAACGTCTCTACACTGTCACGTAAATAGGAACGAGTGACTCTGGAAACCCAACTAATTCAACGATAGTATCTGCATAAATAGCTTTAAGATGTAAAAAAAAAAAATATATAGAGCATTCAAAGAAATCTGCACCAATGTAATCATTCTGAATAGGTAAGTGACAAGCATTGTCATCACTTGGATTAGTTTATTGATCAAAGGTTCTATCAAACACTAAAATATGTATGTAATATAACTATCATCAATCACTAATAACATATATAAATGAAGTAAATCTACACTAACACGGAGAAATATTATCAAACAACTGTAATGTAAGCTCTGAATTGATCTTTCTATACTAAGAGACGCGAAAGTTACAAGCACAACACTACCCGAATCTCATATGAATACGCCCTGAGATTTTTTCAAACTAGATGTGAATCATATTGCTGAACTAGATGTGGTTTGATACTTCAACAAACAAACAAATTAAAACATTTTTAACCCAGGAACCATGTTCAAAAGCTAATTTGTAGAAAAATCTCTGAGAAGGCATGATACAATGTTCTAAAAAAAACTTGGATTAGTAAGGTAGACTCACAACAATGACAAAATATCACATAACACCATTATTTTACAGATCTTACCATCCAAAGATCTCGTCAACTGGATGCTTTCTTGCCATATTAAAGTTGCAAGACAATTGGAAACTACATTTTGAGAGGAAAAGTCATTATGACAAACACTGTTTCCTATTCCGGAGGGGATGGTGGTGAAAAGGGTGATTATGCTCTGAATTGTCTAACCTGCACCTCTCATAATCATCCTTATTAACCTCCAAGACATTTAGTTTATTACTGTCATAGACGAACACTGAAACAGATGCAGAAGACAAAATTAGAGTTCAGAACCATAAACTATAACACATGAATAATGAAATTAAGAAATAGATAGTACACTTACTCGGCAAATCGTTTTTGAAGAATGTTTTATTTTCTGCCCAATGAGTATAATTAATAATATTTTATTTTATTTTGAGAGGAAAAGTCATTATGACAATAATTTCAAAGAGATCTGTAATCTCCTTTCCTTTTGATCTCCACCATGAAATGATTCCCTCGTAATCTCCCTTATCATAATCCCCCTTCTGATTCTGTCTTCCCCTCAATGCCGCCTCCTTTACTCTCTGGCCGTGTAAAAACATCTACCGAAATTCTAGGGTTGTGTTGAATCATATAAAGAAAAATTTGTTGTGGTTTACTAAAATACCCTCAAACCAGTCCCAGTGTGCAGACTGTAGAGCCTGTAATGGATGAGTCTTGGCCCCCATGCATTAGCAAAGTCTGCACGCTGCACTGTATAATGCCAACTAAATACTACTTTTTTTTTCTCTACACCCGAGTTCATGAATTGATTTGGCTGTGCTAGTAGTTGTAATACAGAGTAACAGAAACAAAAAATCGCAGTATGATAACTTTGCATCAAATTGGTAGGCTCTAGCGGAGGGTATTGACTTGACCCGCTTGAGCATATCAAATGTAAACACCAGGAGTATAATTGAAGTAACACCAGGAGTATTGACTTGACCCGCTTGAACATTTTGTGTTGTCATTTATAATACCAGGAGTATAGTTGAAGTAAAATGTAAACTAAATATCTGTAATTGTAACAGTAAATCTTTCACCAATTGCATACTTTGAAAATTTAAAAACTGCAGCTCTATATGTCAGTAGTTGTGGCATGCCAATGGGGGAATATACCAACAAATGATACATAATTTTGGTTATAAGGCATTCTCTCATTCTCAATCCAGACAAGATTTAGAAGATAACAATGTTACAAATGATACAACATTTTTGTTGCTCTGTTACAATTTATGAACATAACAATGTTTTGAATTTGACTCGCCAGTATTGAGTACCAATTCCTTTAATTGGTCATACAGAGGACTCTTCAGGTAAAGTGGCGCAGCGTATCAACAGTAATTCAGCTCAATCTAGAAATTTAGGTTAAAATTTCTAGAGACCTGACTTCTTGAATCGAAGAGTTGAATCAAAATCGATGCAAGGCTCTTGAATTGATGACAGAATCAAATCAATGCAAGGATTTAGAGAAAACTCTAGTTTATTATCTCTTAAAAACTGAATGAATAAAACTATCTTACAATCCCTTATTTATATTAACCTATCTTTCCTAAAAATCGAACATCTAAAAAAAAGAAATTATAAAAGAAAAGGAAATCTAAAAAAAAAGACCAAAATTAGGAAAGGTATCAAGATGCTGCATCAGGTCCCGCCGGGGTAGAAGGATTCGACCACGAATCTGGAACTGGGTCTGGTGGAACAAAACGTGATAAATAACGAACATGAAGACATCCGAAGTGTTGATGTTTGCTGGAAGTTGTAGGCGATAAGCATTGTCATTAATTCGTTCCACAACTGTGAGAGGACCTTTTCTTGCCTTGAGTTTATTATAAGCATGAGCCGGCATTCGATCTTTACTGAGAAATACCCAAACTTGATCACCTACTTCGAAGAGAACACGACGGCGACGAGAATCAGACGCAGCTTTGTACTTTGAGGAGGATGACTCGAGATTGGTAATAACCTGCGTATGAATCTTATGAATATTGTCTACAAATCATCAGCTACACCATGAAGACGTGTACGGTCTGGAAGAGTAGATAAATCAAAAGGACCACGAGGGAGAAGACCATAAACGACTGAAATGGACTGAACCCCGAACTTCTATTTAGTGAATGATATGAGCAAACTCTGCTTGAGGAAGTTTTGAATCCCAAGTTTTAATAGAATCACCCACAAGGCAGCGAAGCAAATTCCCCAAAGATCTATTGGTCACTTCTGTTTGACCGTCCGTTTGAGGATGATAAGCGGAGCTCATGTCAAGGCTGGTTCCTAGTAATTTCCATAAAGACCTCCAAAAATGTCCTAAGAACCGAGAATCCCGATCAGAAACGATGGAAGTTGGCAATCCATGGAGTCTGTAAACCTCTCGAAAAAAAGTGTTGCGACTTGGACTGCATCTGATGTCTTTTTACATGGAATGAAGTGCACCATCTTGGAGAAACGATCAACAATGACAAAGATTGAATCGAAACCCTTTTGTGTACGAGGAAGACCCATCACAAAGTCCATACTGATGTCCGTCCATGGTTGTGTTGGAATAGGGAGAGGAAGGTAGAGACCGGCATTCGTGGAATGACCTTTTGATGTCTGACACACTGTACAACGTTCGACAAAACGCTCAACATCACGTCTCAATGCAGGCCAAAAATAAGACTGAGAAAGTAAATACAACGTCCGGTCGCGACCAATGTGACCTTCATTATGTGTTTCAGCAACAAAGTTTAAGACGGAGGCTGCAGTCTGGAATGCAAAGACGACTGTCTCGAAAAAGAAAGCCATCGTGCATAGTGAAATCTCGAGAAAGACCATTCTGAACGTCAAGAAGAACTCGACCAAAGAAGTCATCAGACTCATACAAATCAGCAAAGGTGGAAAATCCCGGAACTGAGACATGAAGAACACTCAGCAAAGAATGGCGACGACTCAGGGCATCAGCAACTCGATTGGAAACACCTGACGTGTGTTTGATAACAAACGTAAATTGTTGCAAGTAAGATATCCATGATGCGTGACGAGCTGAGATTTTATCTTGACTGTTCAGGTGTTTTAAAGCATCATGATCTGTGTAGAGAACAAATTCTTTATGGAAAAGATAATGTCTCCAGTGTTTGATTGCTTGAACCACTGCATAAAATTCCACATCGTAAGTACTATAACGTAGACGAGCTCCAGCCAGTTTTTCACTGAAGAAGGCATAGGTTGTTGCGTTGGCTCAAGACAGCACCAATGCCCAACTTAGAAGCATCACTATGAAGTTCAAAAACTTGAGTAAAATCTGGAAGAGCTAGTATAGGTGCTGATAACAATTTCGTTTAATGATCTCAAAAGCTGTAGTTGCTTCGGTAGTCCAAGTGAAGACACTATCATGACGAATACAATCAGTGATAGGTGCCATCAAACTGCTAAATTGCGGCACAAATCTTCGATAAAAAGATGCTAGACCATGAAAACTTCGAGTTTCAGATAAAGTAGTAGGAGTAGGCCAAGATTTGATTGCTTCTACCTTGCTCGGATCGACGGCTAGACCTTTGCTGAGACGATGTATCCAAGGAAGTGAACCTCAGGAGAGCCGAACTCACACTTTTTAGTGTGGCAAATAGTTGATCTCGACGGAGAACAAGAAGTACTTCTCTTAAGTGTGCAAGATGTTCTGTGAAGGACTTACTAAATATGAGAATATCATCAAAATAAACAACTACAAACTTACCTATGAAGGGCCGAAGAGATTGATTCATAACACGCATGAAAGTGCTTGGTGCATTGGACAAGCCAAAGGGCATGACAAGCCATTCAAAAAGTCCTTCTCGAGTTTTAAAAGCCGTCTTCCATTCATCTCCTGGGCGGATCGTATCTGATGATAACCACTTCGAAGATCCAGTTTAGAGAAAATCGTTGCAGCTCCAATTTGATCTAATAGATCGTCGAGACGGGGAATGGGAAATCTATAGCGTACTGTAATTTTATTTATAGCACGGCTGTCGACACACATCCTCCAAGATCCATCCTTCTTTGGTATAAGCAAAGCTGGGACTGCACACGGACTCAGCTTTCACGTAAATATCCCTTCAACACAAGTTCCTCAACCTGACGTCTAAGTTCTTCATGCTCACTCGGACTCATACGATAATGAGCTCGATTAGGAAGAACAGCATCTGGAATTAGATCAATATGGTGTTGAATATCTCTGAGGGAGGAAGGCCGGGTGGTAACTCATTAGGAAAAACATCCTGAAACTCTTCCAATAGTCTTTGAAAATGTTCTGGAGGTGACGGCAAAGACTCTGACAACCGAATTGATCAATATTAGAACACATCTTTCTTCTCGAAGTGTTTGTTCAAAAGCTTTTGCTGCAAGAAAAGGACTGGAGCTGATGGTGTATGTTGTTTCTCGGGCAAAGAAGGCTGTAGAGTGAAATTGCGATTATTGTAACGAAAACTGTAGGTATTACGATAGCCATCGTGTTGTACTCGAAGATAAAATAACCAAGGACGTCCTAAAAGTAGATGGAAAGCATCCATTGGAGCAATATCACAATGAATCTGATCCTTATATGAATCACCCACCGAAAAAGAAATCAATGCTCGTCGAGTTATGAGTACATCGGTATTCCGATCCAACCATGCCAACTTGTAGGGGTTAGAATGTAGTTCTGTTGATAATTGAAGTTTGGTTACAACTTCCTCAGCAATGACGTTTTCACTACTACCAGAATCAATTATGAAGTTACACACCTTGCCTCCAATAGTACACTTTGAATGAAAAAGATTATGTCGTTGATGGTTGATATCTGTTCCACGTGGAGCTAAACACACACGTCGCAACATTAATGCTGGTCCACTATCAGCTTTAAGAACCTCTACTTCATCTTGTGGCTCTGTAGTTTCCTCATCGTAAATTACTTCAACGTCATTACCAGCAGTGTCAAGGAGGAGGCCTCTTCTGTTTCTAGTGGGTCAGTTAGACTGTCGATGACCTAAATCTCCACAAGAAAAGCAACGAATTGAGTTTGGTCGAGTTTGCCGAGTGTCAAGAGCTGGAACAATGGGTGTGTCTGCTTTGACAGAAACAGCGTCATCTGTCGCAGTCGGATTGTGATTTGGTCGAGAAGAACGAACAGTAGACCATGATGAAAAGGATAATTTAGTTTGCGCCTCAATAGTTAAAGCTTGTTGATGTGCTTCTGACAGTGTTAATGGATAGAAGAGATTGATTGTGTGTTGAATCTGTTGTCGTAATCCTGCTGTAAACCGTGCCACCAGTTGACGCTCAGAGTCTTGTATATCAACTCGATTGAGAAGTAAAAAAAATTCAGTGGAATAGTCATCCACAGATCGATTTCCCTGACGGATGGTATGGAGACGCTGAAACATAAGCTGGTCATAATTGTAAGGCAAGAATGTATTCTTAAGTTTTGATGAAAGTTTATCCCATGACATGATCTTTGGTTTTCCAAGACGTGCACGAGTTGTCTTCAATTGTGTCCACCATGCAGCTGCTCTTCCACGAAAACGCATTGTTAAAACAGGAACACATTGATCCATTGGAGCTCGTTTGAATTCTAGGATTTCTTCTACCGTGAATATCCAATCGATCAGTTCTTCAGCTGAAGAATTTCCATGAAACTCTGGTATCTCGGTTTTGAAACCCGATTCCCAATGAATATGAGCTGCTGCGTTTTGTACGTTATCTGGTGCTAGGGTACGGTTGGTGTGTAGAGGAGCAAAGGGGTTAACGTCGTCTGCAAACGGGTTTTCTTCGTTATCAACATCGTCTCTGTTACTGTTAACGTGAGCAACATGTTCGCGTACGGCTGGTGTTGGTTGCTGAACCATAAGGGCTTGGAGGGCAGTTGTGATGGAAGCCATCTGGGCTTGTATCTCAGCAATGGCGTCACGAGTGATTTCTGCTTCAGTACGAACTGGTGCTCGACGAGGTCTTACCATTGTAGTGACAGAAAAAAAAAAAAAAACGTAGCCTGTATCTGATACCAACCTGGCGCAGCGTATCAACGGTAATTCAGCTCAATCTAGAAATTTAGGTAAAAATTTCTAGAGACCTGACTTCTTGAATCGAAGAGTTGAATCAAATTCGATGCAAGGCTCTTGAATTGATGACAGAATCAAATCAATGCAAGGCTTTAGAGAAAACTCTAGTTTATTATCTCTTAAAAACTGAATGAATAAAACTATCTTACAATCCCTTATTTATATTAACCTATCTTTCCTAAAAATCGAACATCTAAAAAAAAGAAATTATAAAAGAAAAGGAAATCTAAAAAAAAAAGACCAAAATTAGGAAAGGTATCAAGATGTTGCATCATAAAGTAGGAATGGATTTGCGAACAGAAAAAAACTCAAACAAAAAGAGCGGGCCACATATGTCTGTCAATTCATGCGTAAGTAGCTAGCAAATCTAATGGGAGAAAGCTCAAAGAATATAGTAGTTAACAAACAGTCCAGAGAATGTACCAATTAGAGCACTACCGAGTAAAGAGTAAAAACGTGTGTCATGTGCTTGATCACATTTTTTATTTTTGCCCATGCTTAAAAAGCTTGATATGTCATTTAGGAATATGGAAAGATCCCCAGTAAGCATTAGATCACTGACGGTTTATCCACTTAAATGAAGAACGTTTGGTAGAAGTCCAAATTTTGAAGGTCGACAAGATACAAGATCAATCTGGAAACTAATTTCTAGTAAGTGAACATAAAAAACAGAGGCTCTAAACAACTTCATTTTGAGCTTTCGAAATAGAGAGGAAGACACACGACTTGACGAAATAGAGATACCTCAAGAAGCAATCAAGCGAGGTGAGGGAAGACTTAGCTTGATGAGAGGTGGTCATAACGAAGGAAACGGTAGGAATTCGAATCAGAAGATCATGAACGATCTACAAGAAATGAGGTCCATGATTAGCAACTCGAAGAGAGGAGGAAGAGCGCAATTGGCAGAAGCGATAGAAGAAGCGGACAAGTCTCCATTCACCTATGATATAATGTATGCGGATATTCCAGAAAAATGTGTGCTACCTACATTCACAAGAATATTTAGTGGAACAGAAAGTGTTGTACAACACTTGAGGAAATATACTCTAGCATTGATGCAGTGGGGAAGAAACGAGGTTGTACTATGTAAGTACTTCCCAGCGAGCCTGACTGGCGAAGCATTGGCATGGTTTGACGGATTACCAGAAAGGTCAATTTCATCTTTCAAGGATCTGCAAAGGATATTCTTGACAACATATATCAGCAACAGCATGCTGAGGCCAGGAATTGAAACCTTGTTCAACCTAAGGCGAAGACAATCAGAGAGCCTGCGAGCATTATGACGAGATGGAGGACGGTGTGCAGCGAGCTAGCGGGAAGGGTGGTCCAGTGGTATTTTATCTTAGCCTTCGTCAACGCCTTGTTCCCAACCGATCTACTATACACTCAGATATTCATAATCCGAAACTCCATGACGATGAACGAATTAAGGGAGTACCAGGAGGAATACATAGCGTTGGAAGAAAAGAAAAGGCAAGCTGGCGAGGTAACACCCATTACCATGAAGGAACGAAATTCGAGGTTGTTACCAAGGACGGTACATGCAGTAGAAGATGATAAAAGCTGCCATAAAAGGGGACCATCAACCCCCCTCCTGGAAAAGCTTGTGGATGTGTCAAGTGGAGATCAGGAGTGGATCGATCAACAAAGATACGAGGAATCAAGGAAAATGAGCTATAATACACGAAGTTATAATCCAGGATTTCAGCAGAGAAACAACCAAGGACCTAGATTCGGTGCACGAAGAACAAATGCACCTCCCTTTGAAGATGTAAAACTTCCACGACTCAATTCCACCGTTGAGAAAATATGGGAAGCGATAGTGTTAATATAAGAAATACCACCCCCACCAAACATGGGAAAAGAACCCCCTCCAGACGCTAGGAGAAATGAATTTTGCAGATACCACAGGTTCCATGGGCACCATACAAATGACTGCATAAACATTCGAAAAATTATACTTCGTTTGTTGGATCAAGGGAAGCTATCTCATTTTTTGGAAGGATATGTACAAATGCTACCACCGCTACCCCAGAACCAGCCTATATACTGGATCGAAATAGATCGAGGCACCAACAAACTAAATTGCAGTTCAATAGTAAACTCTGCTAGGAGCATTCAAAACTTCCACGACAACGTGCTCAGAAGAGTATACAAAAGGGACTTCGGAGGAAACAAAATATTCAGTGTGGCAAAAAGAGAGCCATTAGAAGAATGGAAAAAGAGATAAATAACATTCTCGGCAAAGGACACACCTGAAGAAGGAGCTTCCAACACTGAACCACTGGTCATAACTTTGAACTTCGGGAAGTGTTCAAGATGGGAGAGCGACGAAGTCCCGGTAGAAAAGATTTGGGCGATAGACAGAATCTTGGTCGACACTGGAAGCTCGGTTGATATATTGTTTAATCATGCATTTAGGACTATATGTTACAGAGACTCTGACCTTGTTCCCTCCACATACAACATATATTGGTTCAACGGCGTAGCATCAAGGCCAAAAGGAAAGTTGACCGCGAAGATCTTTGCAAGAGAGCTGGAGACAAAACTCATCGTATGTGTGATAGACATAGATTCTCCTTACAATGATCTTATTGGCCGACCTTGGATACATGAGATAAAATTAATTGTGTCTACATATCATAAGGCCATACGATTCCCGATGCCTAGAGGAATAGGCGAAATCAAAGGATATATAAAATACGTGCGAGACTGCATTAAAAAGGACGTCAGTAAGTATGATAAGAAGTTAAGGAAAAAGGAAGAGCGAAAGAAAGAGGCATGTGAAGCTAAAAGAGTTGAACGAATAATGGTGTTTACAGTTGGAATAAATGAAGAACATACCAAGACGCAGAAAGTCATCGAGGAAGCAGACAACGCGAGAGAGGACGACGAAATCTGCAGCGAAGTGACTCTGGAATCGGGAAGCCAAAGGAAGATAAAGCAAAGTGAGAAGACCATGAAAACAAAGGCGGGCGTAGGAAATGAAAAAGGAATCCCAGTCATCAAGGAGAGGCGAACTCCGGGAGGAGGAGCCAAGACAAGCACTTCTAGACAAAAGAAAGCGCTCACACAATAAACGGATGAAAGTCGAGAACCGTGTGATCTTGTTCATAAAAAAAAAAAGAAATATGTGTTGAAGAAAAAGAAATTAAGCAATTGAAAGAACAATTATATCGAGAACGACGATGGAAAGAGGAGTTGGTAAGAGAAAGGATCAGGCTTCAAAGACAAAATGAGAAGCTATTAATCAAGAACAGCCACCTGAAACGAAAGCAAGTAGATTATGGAGTACAAAGAGAATAAAAGACATTTGGGAAAAGAGTAATGGAGAAAGATGATCAGGATCTACTGCAAGGCACAAAGGGGCGAGGAGAATGAAGCGAGCGATAAAATTTAAGGAGAGCCATAGAAGCGAGCAGAAAAGAATCCAGGGAAAAGGAATATCTATTGCAACAAGCAAAAGTAACAGAACGAAGAAGGACAACTAACAATAACCAGTCGACGAGAAAGGAATCTGATGCACGAGAAAGGCTAGAAATGACAAATAAGTGCGCGAGGAGTGAGCCATGCAAGCCCGAGATATCAGCTTTATTTTCGTTGAAACAAGGAGAAAATGAGAGTCTACGAAGCATTGTAGAGAAGTGGGATACGATTTGCAAAGGACTAATGGGAAGACTATCAGAAGAAGACCTGGTATGGTCCTTTATCTATGCTCTGTCCACAAGGCATCCTATGTTTCCGGTGTTATTCAAGATCAGGAATGATGTAAAGACGAAGGAGTTAAAGCGATACCAATTTGAACACATCCGTCAAGAAGAAGGACATTGATCCTAAGAGAGAATCACAGAGAATGATGTATTTATTTGGCGGTGTACTAAAATTTAAGAAATAATAACAATGATATTTTGAAAGTTAAGAAATATTTTATGTGAAAGCTTCGGTAAGACCTCGAGATTAGGAGGAAAACAAGGCACACAAAATGATCAGTTTATAGGGAAACTTAAAACCTTCGCCTAGGAAGGCTGGGAATCCACGGCATGCACCTTAGTTCGCACGAAAGTGCAAGAGGCAAAGACTAACACATGTAGTGAACAACTCCCAGACAGAAAGTTAGGGACAATGATAAGAATTATCCGTTGAGGGTCCCTTTTATGACTTCCTTCGGCAAGGGATGTGGAGTAAGACCAAGGCTCCGACGTATTCGGTTGAGTTGCGGGTGCCCAGGGCGTCTGGAGCGTACCCATCCATGACCGTATGGAAATTCTTGGCTACAAAGTATTTGATCCCAAAGAAACCTCACTTAGGGTGTGACTTCATAACCAATAGCCACATCGGCAAAATAGATAAGAAGTCACGAAAACAACTGGTGTCGTAATAACCAGATGCGAAGATCTAAACATGCATGTTAGGGGTAACTTCCTTGAAGGGGCATTCAGGAGGAATATAAAGGGATGTTACCCTCCAGAAATAGGGAGTTGAGTGACCAAAAAATACGAGGACGTAATGGGGCTAACATTCATGGGAATGGCTAGGCCTGTCACATCGTCGCGGAATAGGGAATAAATCAAATTATAAGGTGAGGTAGATGGATTACTACTTGAAAGAGTAGTAAGTGCCTGATACATTTCAGCTTAAGATCCTTCAAAAAGGATAAGGCAAAATAAGACCTTAACTAGGAGGCACACTAAGACCTTGTAAAGTGACAACACACGATCTTACAAGCATGTGACAAATAATATCACATAAATGCACACATAAATTTCAAGGGAACTAAGGAAACATAAGACGACGAAAAGAAGCCAAAAGCGAAACAAGAGGCAAAAAAGATGATTCAATGAAAATAAGCAAGATGACAGATGAAAGAGTGGCACTTCGCAAAAGGAATTATATAATAAACAAAGGCATCACCAAAATTCGGAGTAAAGGATAAAAACCAAAATATTTTGCCCCCCAAGCTTGGGAGCACCCAGATGAAAAAAAAAATACAGAACAGACAAAGTTAGAAATTGGAGCAAAACCAGAATTTAACGACTAGAATCTAAGATGAAAGTCATTATTGAAGGGGAACGACACCAGTACCAGCATCGCCAAAAGCACCGCCATGAGGTTGCGCCTCCTCATCCTTATGATCTTCTTCCTCTTGGGGCTGATCTTCGTCGTTTGAAAACATCTCTAAAGGAAGAGAAGGGTGAGGAATGCCGCGTTTATCACAGTAGCCGTTGAAGAGAGGGACAAAAATAATCATGGGTATTCTTACGAGAAAGTTTCGCCACTCTATTGATAGTAATGATCATCTCGTCAATATCATCATTAAGGCCTTGAACTTCGCCTTGAAGGTTGGAGACTTCCTGGCGAGCCTCGTCTCTCTCGCGGGAAAGTTGAAGGACCTGGTTCTTATAGCGACCCTCTGATTATGCGAAATCAAAATAAACCTTCGTCAGAAACACGAAGTATGATATAAGTCATTATGACAATTGGTTATTATTCATGCATGAAGAACTGTTGGAGATTATCAAGGATGTTGCAAAATATTGTTTATCAAGGATGTAGATTCATTTCTACATTCCAGGTTACCCAAGTAATTATGGTTCTCTATTTTGGAGAGTTATTACCAGGGTTCTGATTGGTATTGAAAAAAATATGTTGCGGATTTTAGATATGTCACAGGGTTCTGATTTGTATTATTGCAGTAAACTCAACAGATTTATCTCAGTTAGAGACAAAACCAAAAGATGCTTTTGGAGAGAAAAACAAGATTTTGGGAACATTGAGCCACATAAAATCCAGGTTGGGTAGTAGTTTTTGGTGCCGTCCGTCTAGAATTATTGAAGAGTCAATTGCCGTTAATCCCACATTCTAAGTTAGAATTGATTGGTGGGAACTAGTGTCAGAATATTTCTTTCAAAACCTAAATGACGGGCTTTGCTATGAAGCATTTGGTCTTTGACAAGTCTAAGAAAATAAGTCTAGAAATGAAAATCAACAGAATTGATTCAACAATAAAAATACTGGGAGATGTCAATTCAAGCCTAAATAGCTCTTTTTTTAGATGTCAATTGGTTTTAGAATTGATTCATTAATGCACTAACAATATTTATAAATGAAGTAAATCTAAACTTAATATTTGTAAACTATGCCCACAAAGAAAATGTTGCATTATAAGCTATGGAGTACGGATTCATGTTTGCATTATAAGAAAATGTTTGTATTACAAGTACATCTGATAAATATACACTCTGAAATCATAACTTAAGCCAATTCCAAACTTTAAGAAACTAAAAAAAATATCTCTAATTCAAATATTACCAATATAACATCTCTAATTTATTTATTTCACAGATCCACATTTCAACAGTAAATGAGAAAAACTTCCCACAACTGATGCCCATTCTTTATGTAAGGTCAGTACTACCACATTCACCGACAGATCTTGTCTATTGTGTTTCATTTGTAAAAGAAGCACTCTGGAAATTGTCGGGCATAGAAAAACACAAAACATTGAATTTTGATATTGTGGGTTAACAAAATAAATATGAAAATATTAAACAAAACTTTATTTTACAGATTTTAACCGACAGAAAAACTTCAAATTGGATGGTACCGCTTTATCGAGTGGCAAATGCAAAAAAAACAACATAGATTTAAGAGGATAAGTCACTATGATAATAATTTGAAGATATCTCTGCCAGGGTATCTGGAGTGATTCCCACATATAACTAACACTACTTTCATCCATCTAATCTTAGAAACTTAAATTGCAAACAACAAGGACAACTCGGATTTGTTTTTCCTTTACCACCGCCTCCCTCACCCACATTGTTTAGTCTCTCTACTCTCTAAATCTTTGTGAAAAATAACTAATGAAATTCTAGGGTTTGGGCTGATTTATGTAAGGAAAATGTGAGGGTAAAATATCAACTCGCTACGTAGCGTAAGATTAGGAGCCGAAGTATCTTGCTACAATACACCCAACTACTTGATCTTATCCTATCTAGTGAGCCCTATAGGCATAAATGTAATTTAATGTAACCACCTACCCTATATAAGAGAAAGAGAAATAGGGTTAGGAGGATCTTCCTTTAGATGGTCTCTAGCTAAGGCTAGACCTCTCTCTCCTGCTAGCTAAGGCTAGCCTCCTTTTTCTTCCTTAGAGTTCCATGAGAGCCTCTCCAATGGAGATTATGTAACAACTCACAACATAGTGAAATCCGTGGATGTAGGTCACAATTGACCGAACCACGTAAAAAGATCTATCTCCCTTTACATTCCTGCACCTTTATCTTCTTTTGTGTGTGTTTGATGTGTTTTGATGGATAAAATCATCATGGGTGTAGGCATCAGAAAAGATGCAACTATAGAAAATTTGCGAGATTTACTAAAGAAACCTTTTTTGAGGCATCACTACACCAAAATCAGGATTTTGTAACAGTGCAACCTGTCACAGTTTATTTTCAGTCACAGATACACCTGTATAAGTCCTGCAACAGTTATAACTGTTATTAGATTTTGTATTCGTGATAATAATTAGGAATATTAAATTCTTTTATTAGTCACAATAATATTTGTTGACAATTTTACAGACAATCACAATTATAATTCAAAGTGATGATTCCACCCAAATATTTCACCACATCTAAAACAACCCCAAAATTATAACACTTTGAATTTTACTTGTCACTAATTTTCCCAAATTTGTACAAACTAACAATTATATTTCAGTTATATAAATCAAAATACATTTTTCTTTTTTTTTTAATTTTTTTAATAGAAAACAGGATCAAGACCAAGTCAACAAGTCATGACTTTATAGAAATTTGACTTTGACATATCTGCTTCTTCCGAAGACGGTGAAAATTACCAGACTACCCTTATGGGAATAAGTGCAATATAAATTCCGAAGATTGTGAAAATGACCAGACTACCCTTATCGAAAATAAGTAAAGTAAATATTACAGACTGTTAAACTGACCATACTACCCTTAATGGAAAAAAGTGCAACAAAATATTATGTAGACTGTGAAAATGACCAGGCTACCCTTATCAGCAATAAGTGAAGTAAATATTACAGACTCTGAAAATGACCATATTACCCTTAACGGAAATTAGTGCAATAAATATTAAGGAAACTGTGAAAATGACCAGACTACCCTTATCGGAAATAAGTAAAGTAATTATTACAGACTATGAAAACAACCATACAACCCTTATAAGAAATAAGTAAAGAAAATATTACAGACTATGAAAATGACCATTTTACCCTTACTGGAAATAAGTGCAATAAATATTATGGAGACTGTGAAAATGACCAGACTACCCTTATTGGAAATAAATAAAGGAAATATTACACATTTTGAAAACTACCATATTACCCTTACTATGACAATGACCATATTACCCTTACTAGAAATAAGTGCAATAAATATCATGGACACTATAAAAATGACCATATTACCCATACTACAAATAAGCGCAGTAAATATCATGGAGACTATGAAAATGACCAAACTACCTTTATCAGAAATAAGTAAAGTAAATATTACATACTATGAAAATGACTATTTTACCCTTACTGGAAATAAGTGTAATAAATATTCTGGAGATTATGAAAATGACCTGACTACCCTTATCAAGAATAAGTAAAGTACATATTACAGATTGTAAAAATGATCATATTACCCTTACTGGAAATAAATGCAATAAATATCATGCAGACTATGAAAATGACCAAACTACCCTTATCAAAAATAAGTAAAGTAAATATTACAGAGTAAAATGACCATAGTACCCTTACTGGAAATAAGTGCAATAAATATCATGGACACAAAGAAAATTACCAAACTACCCTTATCAAACATTAGTAAAGTAAATATTACAGACTATGAAAATAACCACTTTACCCTTATTGGAAACATATGCAATAAATATTATGGAGACTGTGAAAATGACCAGACTACCCTTATTGGAAATAAGTAAAGTAAATATTACAGACTGTTAAAATGACCATATTACCCTTACTAGAAATCAATAAACGTCATGGAGACTATAAAATGACCAAACTGCCCTTATCAAAAATAAGTCAAGTAAATTTTATAGTCTTTGGAAATGACCATTTTACCCTTACTGGAAATAAGGTTAATAAATGTTATGGAGACTGTGAAAATGACCAAACTACCCTTATCGAAAATAAGTAAAGTAACTATTACAAACTATGAAAATAACCATATTACCCTTAATGGAAATTAGTGCAATAAGTATCATGGAGACTGTGAAAATGACCAGACTATCGTTATCGGAAATAAGTTGAGTAAATATTACAAACTGTGAAAATGACCATATTACCCTTAATGGAAATTAGTTGAATACTGTGAAAATGACCAGACTACCCTTACTAAAAATAAGTAAAGTTAATATTTGAGACTGTGAAAATGACCATATTACCCTTACTAGAAATTATCGCAACAAATATCATGGAGACTATAAAAATGACTGAACTTCCCGTATGAAAAATAAGTAAAGTAAATATTATAGTCTGTGAAAATGACCATTTTACCTTAGTGAAAATAAGTGCAATAAATGTTATGGAGACTGTGAAAATGACCAGACTACCCTTATCGGGAATAAGTAAAGTAAATATTATAAACTGTGAAAATGAACATATTACCCTTGATAGAAATTAGTGCAATAAATATTATGGAGACCGTGAAAATGACTAGACTATCCTTATCGTAAATAAGTAAAGTAAATATTACAGATTGTGAAAATCACCATATTACGTTTATTGGAAATAAGTGCGGTAAATATTACGGAGATGTGAAAATGACCATTTTACCCTTACGTTCGTAAGGGTAAAATGGTCATTTTCTGGTAAGGGCAATTTGGTCACTTTCATAGTCTATAATATTTACTTAGCTTATTTCCGATATGGTAGTCTGGTCATTTTCTTTGTCACCATGATATTTATTGCACTTATTTCTAATAAGGGTAATTTGGTCATTTTCACTGTCAGTGATATTGACTATACTTATTTCCGATAAGTGTAGTCTGGTCATTTTCACAGTCTCCATAACATTTATTGTACTTATTTCCCCTAAGGGTAAAATGGTCATTTTCACAGAGTCACAGAATGTAATATTTACTTTATTCATAACCAAAAAGGGTGGTCTGGTCATTTTCACAGTCTCAATAATATTTAATATTTATTGCACTTATTTCCAGTAAGGGTAGTATGGTCATTTTTACTGGATATAATATTCACTTTACTTATTTCCAATAAGAGTAGTCTAGTCATTTTCACGGTCTCCATATGATTTATTTCACTAATTTCCAGTATGGGTAGTAGGGTCATTTTCACCGTCTGTGTGATATTTATTGCATTTATTTCCAATAAGCGTAGTTTGGTCATCTAGACAGTCTCCATAACATTTATTGCACATATTTCCCCTAAGGGTAAAATGGTCATTTTAGCAGACTGTAATATTTACTTGCTCATATCCGATAAGGGTAGTCTGGTCATTTTCACAGTCTTCATAATATTTATTGCACTTATTTCCAATAAGGGGAGTATGGTCATTTTCATTGTCTGTAATATTCACTTTGCTTATTTCTGATAAGGATAGTCTGGTCATTTTGACAGTCCCCATAATATTAATTGCACTTATTTCCAGTAAGGGTAAAATAATCAGTTTCACAGTCTGTAATATTTTCTTTATTTATTTTTGATAAGGGTAGTCTGGTCATTTTCACAGTATCCATAATATTTATTTCATTAATTTCTAGTAAGGGTAGTATAGTCATTTTCACCGTCTGTGTGATATTTATTGCACTTTTTTCCAATAAGGGTAGTTTGGTCATTTTTACAATCTCTATAATATTTATTGCAGTTACTTCCAGTAAGGGTAGAATAGTCATTTTCACAGTCTATAATATTTACTTTACTTATTTTTGATAAGGATAGTCTGGTCATTTTGACAGTCTCCATAATATTAATTGCACTTATTTCCAGTAAGGGTAAAATAATCATTTTCACAGTCTGTAATATTTTCTTTACTTATTTTTGATAAGGGTAGTCTGGTCATTTTCACAGTATCCATAATATTTATTTCATTAATTTCTAGTAAGGGTAGTATAGTCATTTTCACCGTCTGTGTGATATTTATTGCACTTGTTTCCAATAAGGGTAATTTGGTCATTTTGACAATCTCCATGATATTTATTGCAGTTACTTCCAGTAAGGGTAGAATAGTCATTTTCACAGTCTATAATATTTACTTTACTTATTTTTGATAAGGGTAGTTTGGTCATTTTCACTGTCTTTATGATATTTATTGACTTATTTCTAGTAAGGGTAATATGGTCATTTTCACAATCTGTAATATTTACTTTACTTATTTCCGATAAGGGTAGTATGGTCATTTTAACCGTCTCCATGATATTTATTGCACTAATTCCTAGTAAAGGTAATATGGTCATTTTTACATTTCTTAGATTCTGGGATAAGGGTAGTTTGGTCATTTTCACATTTCTTAGATAGTATATTTATTCTAATAAGGGTAGTTTGGTCATTTTCACGATCTCTTGAATTCGCTGCAGTTGTTCAAGTAACGGTGGTCCGGTTATTTTCACAGTCTCCACAATACTTGCTACATTTATTTCGGCAAGGGTAATTTTATCGTTTCATATAGTAATCTGGCAAACTGAGTTTGTAAATTATGACATTTCACAACTTCAGTTAACCGGAATGAGAACCACGGCTCTATATCGAGTAATTTGACAAACTGAGTTTGTAAATTCTGATATTTCACAACTTCAGTTCACCGGAATGAGAACCTCAGGTCAATTTCTAGTAATCTGGCAAACTGAGTTTGTAAATTCTGATATTTCACAACTTCAGTTCACCGGAATGAGACCCTCAAGTCAATCTCTAGTAATTTGGCAAACTGAGTTTGTAAATTCTGATATTTCACAACTTCAATTCACCGGAATAAGAACCACGACTATATCTCGAGTAATCTGGCAAACTGAGTTTGTAAATTCTGATATTTCACAACTTCAGTATACCGGAATGAAAACCACGACTCTATCTCGAGTAATCTGGCAAACTGAGTTTGTAAATTCTGGTATTTCACAACATCAGTTCACCGGAATGAGAACCTCGGGTCAATGTCTAGTAATCTGGTAAACTGATTTTGTAAATTCTGATATTTCACAACTTCAGTTCACCGGAATGGGAACCTCGGGTCAATCTCTAGTAATCTGGCAAACTGAGTTCGTAAATTCTGATATTTCACAACTTCAGTTCACCGGAATGAGAACCACGGCTCTATCTCGAGTAATCTAGCATGAGATTGTAAATTCTGATATTTCGCAACTTCAGTTCACCAGAATGAGAACCTCGGGTCAATCTCTAGTAATCTGGCAAACTGAGTTCGTAAATTCTGATATTTCACGACTTCAGTTCACCGGAATGAGAATCTCGAGTCATTATTTAGTAATCTGGCAAATTGAGTTTGTAAATTATGATATTTCACAACTTCAGTTCACCAGAATGAGAACCTCGGGTCAATCTCTAGTAATCTGGCAAATTGAGTTTGTAAATTCTGATATTTCACAACTTCAGTTCACCAGAATGAGAACCTCGGGTCTATCTCTAGTAATCTGGCCAAATTGAGTTTGTAAATTATTTATTGTTTCATTTTGTTTCAAATTTCTGAAAACTTATTAAACATTATCTATTTGATTATTTGGTCTTAGTATTAGTTAGAAGTAAGCCCTTTTTGAATAGCAAACCCTATTCTCTTAAACACAAACTCTCTCGAATCAGGAGTCATGACATTACCGTGCATGAATCTTTGAACTCTCGGTAGAAGTCCAACCGCCTCTGGTGCTAAATACCCAAAAGTGTCAAAGGCAAAGGGAATAAAAGCATGTCCATTATCAATACACGCCTTTTCATGCTTCGCTATCTTACCTGAGGAAGCCTTCGAAGCTGCCTGTCCAACTGTGAAAGAGCTTTGTCCGATGTCTACTAATGGAGAGACCCCAGTAAGGTCAACACACACATGTTTTCCGTTGGCCCATCCAAAAATAAGAACATCTGTTGGCCTGAGTGTTGATCTCCCTTCAAGAGGATCCGTCAAAAAGTTGGCCGACGCCTCTTTCTTTACTGAAATTCCAGCCCTCCATAATACATCATATAAGATATCTCTCACGTGATCATGTCTATATTTAAAATCAGGATCTACCTTACAATGAACTACATGTTTCCCGTATGCGTCTAAGCATCCTGATGGAAACCCAATATTTTTTTTTCTTTGATGGGTTAGTACAATGGTTAGTTGGGGTCCTCAAATACTACTAGCAACCCAAAGTCGATATCACTTTTCATATGTAATTTTAAATCTTATGTTCCATATTATTTTAACAAAGGTGATATACACGTGAGAAAAAAATGTATATCTATTAGAATTTTGTTCTCGAGACTATGGACCATTACACAAGGGTGTCACGTGGGGAGAACCATTCATTGGTTTTCCTTTTGACACGTGGTATTACCCCTGATCTCCTATATATAGATCCTCGAGATGCAAATTAAGGGTTTCTATATATCCTAAAGAAGAGAGAGAAATCAAAATCTAAAACCTAAAACTCATCTCATACCGCCGCTCTACCCTCTTTCTTTCTCCCTCACTCATTAGATGTCTGAAGCATTATTGAATCAAGCATTTTGACTGCTTAAGATATCCTAGTTGATCTTCCATAGTATGATAAGTTCATACTTATATTAGTTTGTTGCGTTAATTTTTTTTTAAATCGATCACATCAGTACATATAAATCAGATTCAATGGGTTAATGATTATAAATAGACGATTTCAGTGAGAGTTTATCTATGATCTGAACGTTGCATATCCTGAAGCCCGAATTTTCTTTAAGAAATTAATCCAACTATTGATAATTTTTATAAATTAGGTTTTTTCTTATGTTCTTAATGTTTAGGGGTTCATAGTCTTCATTTCCAGATCGAGAAAAAAAATAAAATTGTTTTCATAGTCTTCATTTCCAGATTTTTGATTACTGATTTTTCCTTTTTATTGTTTTTGTTTGGATCTAATTTTTATATGTCTAGGGTTCAGATTTTATTGATTTAAGTTTTAATTAGTACCCACAAGTGAGATGTGGTTTTATTTTATTTTATGTTATGATTTTCATCTCTTTGTCATATTTGAATTTACAGTTTTGCATGTCAGTGAAGCCATGAAACTGCCATTGCGCTTTGAATCTGTTGATTAGAACTTTACTTTGGCTCTTAAATTTTTTTCTGATGATATTCTTTTTTTTTTCTTCCCTGTGTGCTTAGCCTGTAAATTTGGATTGTTTTATTTCTGTCTGATATTTGGTCATTTTTCGTGTTTGCAGACAATGCCGGAGTTCTTGTAAACCCATAGGGAGAAATGAAAGTTACAAGTTAACAAAATGCATTGTGTTAGATTGGGTTTTCATGTAAAGCAAGATATATGTTCTATTTTGTTTGTTTCCTGTGTAAGTGTATGAGAACTTACTTGGACAAGATGCAAAGAGGCTTTTATTAATGTGTGTTTATGTGGTTTTGGAAATGTTGTGTGCAGGTAAAATGGCAACCACAGTGCCCAAGAGTGGGTTGTTTGCTGGTTTAAACAAAGGTCATATTGTCACTACTAGAGAACTTGCTACTCGCCCTTCCGCCAGAAAAGGGGTACAAATCATTGTTCTACCCAGTCTGTTCTGTTTTAACAATTTTTATTTGATGTCTTCTTGTTTTTTTTTTCAGTGTTTGTGCCCCATGTTGATTGGTTGTTTTAGGTTTGTCTGAATGGGGTTGTTGCAGAAGACCAGCAAGAGAGTTATCTTTGTTAGGAGTTTGACTAGGGAAGTTGCTGAATTTCCTCCTTATGAGAAGAGAATTACTGAGCTTCTTAAAGTTGGAAAGGACAAGCGTGCTCTTAAGGTGGCTAAGCGAAAGTTGGGTACCCACAAGATGAGGTAATTTCTTAGATCTGTATTTTATTAATGACTGAGTGTATTTATATAGCAACACCATGTTTGGAAAATATCATAGTTGGTTATACTGTCTGATGTTGAAAAGCATGTATGGAATCTTAGCCAAAAGCTTGTGTCCTTAGCTTTATGGTTTTGAGCGACTGAAGTGTACCTTCTTTGAAAAATCATTATCATATATGGTTGAAATCTCTCGTGTTTTTTCGATATGATAACTGCAACAAAGTTCTCTTAGTGTTGAGTCTGAGTTTCTGCTCGTGAAAGAGTTAAATAAATAAGGATACTTTACAAAGTGATTTATTTTTGTAGGCACTGCAGTTATTCAAAGAAATAATAATCAAAAGCATTGGGAGATAACTGAGACGAATTGTCCTTCTGTAGACTTGGTTGAGGCGTTTATCAAGATAATAGAGGAGAAGGCTAACAAAATATAAGTTTTATAAAACAATGGCAACGTTAATATATGTTACTTTTATCGTGACAAAAAAGACACGTGTCATCGAAAAAGTCGTTGCAAGGATTCAGTAACAGTTATAGCCGTTAAAATAAATGTGACAAATAAGACACGTGTCGTAATCATAAAATCAGGCCAATTGTGACTATTAACTATTGTAATGCTTGTTAAATGTGACTGTATCTGGAGTTTGTCACAAATATAAACGTTACAAAACGCCACCACAATTATTAATAACGGCTTATTTACTACAGGCATAACCGTTACAAATATAATAAGTAACAGGTATAGCCTGTGACAAAATTCCTGATTTGGTGTAGCACATACCAAATTTTAGGTTTATAAGGGATGTCTAAAGCTAATTAAATTACTTAGATATCCTTGATTAATAAATTTTTTGCTTATTTTATTTAAATTTTTTATATAACAAAATTTTTTAATTATAATTATTGGATTTTTTAATTATAATAATAATGGCATGCTTGCCATGCTTTTGCGCAGTGATTGTGCAGTATGTGTGAGTGGCATGATTGCCATGTTTTTGCGCAATGATTGCACGGTATATGCAATTGCTATCTATTGCGCGACGATTGCACGGTACGTGCATTTGGCATGTTTGCCATGCTTTTGCACAATGGTTGTGCGGTATGTGTAGACTTAGGGCTTTGTGTATCAAAACCCTAATTCAGTGTTTGAAAAAGTGTACCCTGGTAATTTTTACATAAGCGCGTTAAATGCTCTAATAAATGTGTTTAATGTCACCGGTGACGTCATGTTATATGTAAGGTTTTACGGTTTTACCCTTTGTCCTAAAACCACCATCAACACTGACTAAACTAGTTCAACCCAAATAATTAGCTAGACAACACAAAGATGCTAAAAAAGAAAAATTCAATGACTAGAACAAATTTATGATCACTCGTCAAAACCAGATGTGACAATAAAGATCTTCACTCAGAGCTTATAAAGCCATTACAAGACACTCAACTCAGAACCTCAGTAACACCCAAACTTAGCAGCATCACCACACAAGAATGTCGACGAATACAATTGTACATAATCAATACCGAGAACTAAGTAAATGGTCTCATTCCGAGACCTTGATCAATTCGGTGAAATCATTTTAGTGATCATGGTTGCGATAGTCATGGATCCTTAGTGCCTTATACAGCTCCTCCACTGAAGTCTTTGACCTAATGAGTAAAAACAACACAAAATTTGAACATGACAACCGCAAATGAATTCAAGAGTTTAGATTCCATTTATACGTTAATGGGAATGAAAAAAAAAATACTGTATGTAGATTTGAATTACCTTGAGCTATCCTATATTTCACCAATACGTACACGGATTAAAACCAAAATTTGAACCCCTGTCGGATCTGAATGGGTAATCTGCTACAATACCCTCATCACATTCACATTCACATATATAGATTGAGATGATGATAATATATCATAATTTATATAGCTGATTTCATGTTCAGTCTTTTTCTTAACTCTTAACAAAACTAGGCTTTGAGAGTAGAGTGTACATAGCTCGCATACTCTAAAATTAAGGAGGGAAAGTTTTGAATCAGGTTAAGAGTTGAAGCTAAACATTCTATTTCATTATTGGAAATTGATTCAAGAACAAGAAAACAATTGTTTTTGAGAAGAGAAATCATTATGCTAAAGCTAAACATTCTATTTCATTGTTGTGTTGTTCCTCCTCCTCCACTTACTAGTAATCTACACGATGCCATATTTGTAGAAATGAAAAGAAGGATACGCAGTTAGCTTACATCACCGGCTATTCATAAAATTAACACTAGCTGAAGTGCACAACACTTAAATTTTAGACGGGCTTTAAATCTTATGTTTCAAATTTCAGTTCCTGGTAGTACCTTCAAACGCTTTCAGAAACTAAAACTAATATAAAGTAATATGGGCAGACTCAGGATGAATATATCCACATCAGTTGGTTTCACCCAGACTCAGGATGTATGTATCATTATAACATTATGGGATGAAGGTAGCACAGCTGGGGAGGCTCAGTTCATGGTGAACAAGAACAACTTTCATGGTGATTTTCTTGCAGAATCTAGCTCTAACTCTAAGATTGCAACTGGCCTTGATTATAACTACAAAAACAAGATTGGAATTAAGAGTAGCCTGAGAGATCTTGATGGAAAATAATCCTCATATGGGATAAACCCATCAAGAGTAGCAAATGCTATCCTTACATCACCGGCTATTCATAAAAAAAAATGAAAACTATTAAAAAACGATTAAATATGATAGCTACGACTATTGATGTAGCTGGTTGTGATCATGTTAAGAAAAATCAATGCGAATCGGAATGATTTGTTGTTGTTTTTTCATCATCCCAACATTAACAAATTTCTTCCAACAAACAGCAAAAATGAGAAACACAAGTTATAAAATTTAGAATGTCAGAGATTTGTTCTACTCCATGGAAGTATAATTGAGCACTTTCACTTTGAATATCAAGATTAAGGTCCATAAACTCTAATCTTGGTTCAATAAAGCATTGATTGAATCTGTACACAACTAATTCAATCATAATCTCTGAACCAATCACTTAATATAAATCAATAACAAACTCTAAACTAAAAAAAAAAATAATCAAACTTTAAGATAATAATCAACCATCACAGATTAGAGATAGAGAGAATGATCAGATAGAGCTAATACATAGATTTGCCATCATATCAACAATTTAATCTAATCATCATATCATTAGATTAGATTAGTTTAAAAAAAAGAAAACAAATCTAGTTTTAGGCATCAGATCTCCAAGGTGTTTATCATCACTGAACAATCAGATGCAAATTATCCATTTGATAAAATTGTTCCTCATTTGCCATAATCAATCAACATTTAAGATGGAATACTGTTGGTAAATTTTGACTACTCATTTACCCATTTCCTTATTTGATCATATGGACTACTGTTTGTTCTCTAACTGATCTGAGAGAAGATATCATAATGCTAATTGAATCAGAAGGACTGCTGTTGTTGTTGTTCCTCCGCCACCTTCCCATATGAAAACACTTGCTAGTAATCTGAAACCCACCATTAGTAAAATGGAGAATGTAAAGAAGAATATGATTTAATAGATCTCGGATTAGATAATCTTAGGGTTTGAGGCGGCGGTGGAGAGAGTTAGAGAGGAGGGAAGGGGAAATGAAGAAGAAGAATTAGAGGTAGGGTTTCTTCTTGTTTGGTACTATCATCAATTCTTCTTTATATAAAGGGGAATCCTCATGCTGATGTGTCCCAACTAGAGTTGTTTTCAGAAATATTAAAAAACTGGAGTGCCATGTCAACTACCATGTCACCATATAAAGGATTAGCCGGCACATGGAACTTTCAAGGAAATGTTTTATGAAAAGACGTATCCGTTGGTTTAAGTATCAAAGGACACATCCGTTTGGCCTTTCACTTTAGCATGAGAAGATATGTCTTCTGTTGAAATCTATCAAAGGACATGTCTTTTGGCCAATTCTGGCCCCTATATAAACTGAGCCTGTTAAAACAGAAGAACGATGCGTGGGCAGTGATTACTAACTAATGCAGATGCATATAACGGCACCACTGAGCATTAACAACAATATGATCTTCAGAGGATGGAAATGACAACATATGGTATGATTTCCGCACATGTGCACGATATTGCCAAATGCACAATGCATCTCCTTATGTTTCTACAAATGAATTTTGGTGACTATATTTGGGTTTTCAAAAAATATATTAAAGTTAATCAGGTTTCTTGCTGGGAGTTAGGACGCATCGTTTCCCTATAGACACACGTTTTATCACCGAAACCTTCTGCATACTTCGATTCTACTGCAAATTTTTGTTATGTTAATCAAGCTACTAATATAGACATATATGATACGCACAATGCACCATTTTATCATATTGCAACAGTTAAGTGACAGGTCTAATAACAGCAAAACGGTTTCAGTTTTGGTTCGGGACGTTGGAAATAGCCTGCGTAGGACTGAAGTATACATATTATACAATTTTTCTTAGGCTTGAAAAATTGAAGAGGTATGAAATTCTTCATTTCCTGTAAAATCTTACAAATTTGTGCGTATCATCTATACAGTTTCATTGCTGAGTGTTTCCTGAGTAAGTTCTTGGAGTCCTATTTTTCAAGTTCGATTCTTTTTCCCCCAAAGGTGCGTACTTTTCCAGTTATACATAGTTCGATACAATTCTCATGAAAACTGATTGTATTTGTAATTTTATGTTTCTTATGCAGTTGAAGGAAAAAGGAGAAATGGTGTTGATGGTCTTGAAAGAGAAGCCAGGCTTCCTGGATGGATGGTACGTGGAAAACTGTTGAAGTCTTAATGAAAACAACGATAAAAAATTGCATATGGTGACAATGAAAAGTGAAAGTATGTGTTAACTTCTTCTTCCAAAATTTGTAATTAATATTCTTTGTGATGAGGAAGATGGAAATGCAGCCTTATCAAATATGGAACTAAGGTGAATCAAAAGATTGACCATCCGAGAATGCTAGCTTTGATTAGTCCTATAATTCACGTTCGAATTTATGACCATAATTTTTTGCGTTACTAAATAGTATATACTGGGATTTTTAAAATCACAATAATTCAATTAAAAATATAAAATGGAAAGAGCTCAAATAATTCTACAAAGATATTAAGGTGAATTTATTCGGCGTTTTGTTCTTAAATAGAATCTAATGTTCTATCCTCTGTAATTTGTTTTGCAGGAAGACAAAATTAGTCGAGAAATTCTACAAAGGATAATTACTATTGAAACAAATTTGATTCCGTCATGTTACAGAACAAAAGATGGAACGGTTATTAATTCACAAAACTGGATTACAGTAAATTTACTAAGAAGATGTTGAGTTTTCCTATTCTCTACTGTTTTATAGAGGTCCCTCCGGTAACAATTCCTCCAATATTTATTTATTGCTTCTACTTCGATCAGGAATCCGTTTTTTGTTACACAATGGTAATACGGGTGAAGTATATGAGACTACATATGCAGATAAATATCACGTTTACATATTATTGATAAGAAAAAATTATTGACAGTACTAAGTGTAAGTTAGAGAGGTTAAGAGAAGGCAATGATTCTGTGTATATTAGTAATGAACTAGCCCCCGTGCAACTGCACGGGTTTACCGAACTTGTATAATATATAGTAAGTGCGGTCAAAGATAGTCAAGGTCATCGCTGGACTAGGTGTCCGCAAGCCAAATTAAATAAATTGGCTGAATCCTTGCTTGAGACATGTTGGTTCTGTAAACATATATCTCCGTCATGAACAAATTTTTTCAAGACTCGGTCCTGACCTAATTGGTTCACCCAACCTAGGCAGTCATTACGCAAAAATAGCTTGCACTTGCAACATTAGAAATTGGGTGGTGGTGTACCAGATTTTTCAATTTCCAATTACTATGAAATTACCATGACTTGAGAAATTAAGTTTTTTTATTAAGAAATAGAGCAACTAGATCTTGATACAGAAACATTTGCTAAGATATTTGTACCCAAAAGTATATTAATTCTAAATTACCAGCTCGAACCGTGATCGATTGCAATTAAGATATTTATTTAATTGGGCTTGCGGACCTCTAGTCCCGCTATGACCTTGACTTCGACTATCTTTGACCAATAATGCATGGTGTATTAGTGTAGGTGTTGGTATCACATCCAGTGCCACAATGCGCCAGGCCAAAGTCTTGCTTAATACTGAATCAAGATATGGAAGAGAAACAATGACTGACTTTGTCTAGAACAGCAGGTAAGTTTGATCCATCCCTCCCAACCCAGTCAACCATGTCTGGTGCATATGCATCCAAACAAACCCATCTGATGTAGAAACCAGTGAAATGAAGCTCAAAAATAAAACCATCTACAGATTTCATCATATTCTTTAAGATATGGCAAGGCAATGAGAATTTTGAGTCTTACCTTTGAGCTTAGTAAAAGTGTGGAAGTACACCCTTTTGGTCCATCATCTGTGAAGACATTGAAGAGGTCAGAAAATTTGTTCTGCAGTAACATGCATATGGTTTGAATTTAATTAAGTCTTGCTTTCATCAAGTAAGTGGAGGGAGTTCATACCGGTGCCATAATTATTGGCACCAGAGGGCCTAGCATTTGTACGCCCTCTCTTTCTTAAGATGCTTGCTAGTACCAACAGGAATTAGAACGAGATCTTACCAGATAATTCCCACTTATCGAACTTCACAGACCATGTGTCTGAACCAATTTGAGTAGAAATAACACGGTCCACCCATACCCGAAACTGTTTTCCTTGTTTATCCCCATAAAACTTTGTCATTCGATCCAAATAGTCATGAAGCGACTGCTCTTGCCCAGACGGACTGACAAGAACTCCAGACGGGTACTGTCGATGCACACATCAGTTTATCACAAAAATGAATAGAATTAAACGAAAATCACTAAGCCATTGGTTCAGAAACAGAAAGGACGTGTTGAACTGCAGCACTTTTAATGTGATATAATGAGAATCTAAATTTAAAGAGAAGACACTCCATACTTCGAATATAAGAATACTTGGATTTTAAGTCTTCACCAATATCTACAAAATAAGGTGACTAAACAATATAAGTTAACAATATAATTCCGTCGCTGATTTATTAGCCAAGCAGGCTACTTATCCCTTTGTTAATGGATTACATTTTATCTGATGATGTAATGAATTCAACTTTGGTGCTTTCCCATTATGTGATGCCCACCAAAACGAGGAAGGCATGAAACGAAAAAGTGGATTACCTTTTGTTTCTTGTTTTGAATATCATATGGTGAAGCTGTCTTATGTTTTTCACCTTAGCTGAAAGTGTTTGTTACCAATTTGTTCATAAAGGAAGAAAATATTGGTACCATTTCCATTTATGAGGAAATATATTCTCTAATTTTTCTGGTGGTTCCCTCCCTCCCAGTCCTTGGATGAAAAGATTTCTATACATCTGATTGGTCTTGTGAGATATTCGATTTTCTCCATTAACTGCAAGCTATTTCTTTGCATTCTCGAAGAATCTAGTATTTAAAGAAATGCGTAAACACGAAGGTTCAAGTTTTCGGTGACTCAATGTATATTTCAGTCTTGTAAATGCGTTCTGCGAGCTGCCCTAGTTATTTTCTTTCACATTCTGAAAGATACTGATGCTGTAGCTCATCTCCCTTGCTGCTAGTCATGTAAGGATTTCAAATCCTCTTTTTCTGGTTCAGCTTTTCTCTGATGATGTAATGAAGCTTTATTACTTTTTATTATTTCCATTTATGAGGTTTTGTAACTCAGGGCCAGCCGTGGTCTGTAAATTTTGTTTCAAGCAACATATAGGGGACAGGTATTGCTTTTCCATCGGTGTCTTCTTGAAATAAATTAAAACGCATTGGGAACCCCAATCGAGCATAAGTAAGAACAAAGCTTTGACGAAGGATATATGAAGCTCTAGCTAGTTTTATGTATTATCCGATTTGTTCGTTTACTAAATTATATGGTTCTTGAGATGACTAAATTGGTTAACATTAGCATGGACTTCGTTTTACTTGCAACACCACGGAAAGTTTAGATGCAAGAAATTTTATCTCGATATTGTACACTTGTTTTAACAGTGGGATGAGTACTGTCCTAGTCTCAGTTTCATTTTGATTGCTGTGCATGTGGTGAAGCTTTATGCAATGACTTGTAACCCAAAATCGAACCGTATAAGCTAATTATTGTAGCGTTTCAAAAATTGGTAATGACTGTAAAAGTTGTCATTGTGGCCATAAATTTGACTCTAAGTCAGAACTTTGTTAAGTCTTTCGAATTCCACGACTAATTCCTAGAAATACCTGCTTTGCGAGCCAAAAAATTACCACATTACTTAATATTGCGTATGACATGTCTACTAGTCCAAACACCGTCTAAATCTAACGACCCAATGTAACTCAAAGTCTGCACCCTTTTAAAATAGATCACTGTAACTCAAAATCTAGCTGGAATACCAACGATCTGTTGTATGAATTGAAATCTTCCAGTGTTCCTTAGAAATGACGTGTTGAGAAGAAACGAGTAATAAAAGTATACAAGCAAGAGTGGTGTAGTTGTAAGAAATCTTACAACTCCACTTGATCTAATTACTTTTCTATGTAATCATTTCGGATAACAGTCTTATTAATTGAATAGATTCAGATTGTTTACAAGATAGATGGAAATCTACAATAACACTTCTCTTAAGCTAAATTCATTTTCTCTCATACAATCTCTATTACAAGACATGTCCTAGAATCCTTTACAAGACAACTACTCTCTCCTTTATATAGGGTTTTACATAGTGGATGACAACTAAGAATCCATTTATTTTCGGGATCACTATGCGACATATTCACTCATATCCAATCGCTCATCTTCGCATAATTTACGTCTTCGCATAACTCCTCACACTTTACCCGTGACTTTGCTGACATCATCTAGTGTGACATCTCAATATGTTGTGTGCGATATTCCTCGCGTATGTTGTATTCTTCACTTCGCATGAATATTAATATGTGCGATATTTAACTCCTACATTTGCCTCTTCTCATGTCGCTTGATTCTTCAAAATGAGCGGTACGAGAAACTCTTCTTTTTTAAGGTCGCACATGCTTATCTTTTTCCATTTTTCTTTGCCGACAGTTATCCGGATTTCAAGTCCTTCTCGTGTACGCGTGTCCTCTTAACCACTCATTTCTTGACACGTCTTTTTTAACCGCAAGTTTTTATCCGTTCGTTTCTTCACATTAATGAGAGTAAATTTTGAAAAACGGGTCGCTCTTCCCTATATATATTCTCCTTCTCATATAATATCTCTCTTTTACCTTCCTTTTATCTTCTTCATTCTCTCTCCTTCTCTGCAAATTCATATTCTTCATCCCCATTCTCTAATGGCTCCTGCTGGTAAAAAGATGGAAATCGAATTTAACAGAATGAAAACCGACTTTAATCAAAGAGGTTATGAACTCTCCCTTCCTCCTTCTTGTAACTTCACATCCAAACTTAACCTCGAACTAATTAGATCTGAGGAGTGAAATAGCCAAAAAATCATCGTTTCGTTAGGTCAACTTCAATCTCTGCCAATTCCTTTATATGACCCTGAGATTCCTCTGTTTTATAGAATTCTTGCTGATGAAAGATTCGCACGAGGAATATTTCAACTGAGTGGTGATGCTATTAGGATACCCTTAGAGTATGCTCGTCGCGCAGCTGGTCTTGGAAATTCTTATCCCGAGGAAGTGCGAAAAGAAGGTCATCTTGACAAAGTTATAGATCCTGCTGACTACATTCTTGATAAGGAACTCATTGGTATGTACTTCATACTTTTTCACTCTTTTTCCTTCGTTCAATTATTCGCACTTCTTACTTAATTGTCTTCGCTAACCTGTATAACCTGTCAGATGAAGCGGCTAATCTTCCCGATGCTGAAATTATTTTAGAACATCTCAATTCCTCTTTAAATAATTTCCCCACTCAAGTATTTGGAAACTTTAACTTAGAAGAATTAAGATTAAAATACACTACCCTTAGGAAACGCCATAAAAATGCATTATTCACTGCGAAAAATTTTAAACGACGCTTTTATGAAGAGAAAGAAGCAGTTCAAATATTGGAGGCAAAGAAGAATGACCTTATTACTGAAAAAGATGAAATTGGTCTTAGGGGTGCGAAAGTATTAGATCAATTTCAAGAATCCCTTATTCAGGTTAAAATAGAGCGTGATTCAGCTCGCCAAGAGAGAGACATTCTTGTTGAGGAAAGAAACTTAGTTCGATCTCAACTTCTTATAGAAAGTGAAGCTGAGTTCAATTGGGCTGCTAGGGTTCTGAACGATGCTAGAATTAATTTAGGTGTAAATGTTATTCTTCATACTGAGCATCCTTCACTGTTCGCAGACATTATTTCCAATTATGAAGGTCATTTGTTGTTCTTTTATCTTCGTTTTTTTTTTATATATCATTTTTTTGTTTTTATATCCCTTAACCTTTCTCATTTTTTTACTTCGCAGAGAAAGAGAAGGAACCACAAAAGAGAATTTCAGAGCTAGAAACTCGCTTAGCCGCTAAAGAAGAAGAATCGTCTACTTGTAATTCAAAGTATCAGCAACTGAAGCAAAATTGGTTTAACGTAGTCCAAAACAATAGCAACGATGCTAATCGTTCTCGTGAGGCTGTTGTTAGGCAAGTTTGTGTCGAGAATGGTATTCCTTTGTCGAAGTACCAATTCCCAGCTATCCCTGAAAATGTTCCAATCCCTGATATCCAAGTTACTGATGAAGAGGATGATTCTGAAGAAGAAGTCGGCGATTCTGAGTCTGAGCGAAATGAGAAAGATTAAAATTGATTGCTTCTTCTTGTTATAATATACTTGTAGATTCTTGTAAACTCATCTTTCATCTTTTAGATTCTTGTAAATTCTTCTTTCATCTTCTTAATATGATTCTTCTTTTCTTCACTTCATATTTGTATCTTCTTCATATACAAGTAAGGTTATCAAAATGTGGCAAATAAGACTTCTTTCACATCCCCATTCTTGCCTCTTGTTATTTGTTGCATCTTTGATTATACCAAGATAATTGCTATCCTTTATCTAGAGATTCTATTGGTGCGAGCATATGGGAAACTTTGAGAATTAACTTTATATTATTGGTGAGGTCTTATTTGTGCCTTCCTATGTAAAGGTCTTATGTTGCCTCTTTTATGTGCGATGAAATCGCAGGAAGTCATGACACTATAGTGTATTGACCCATTGATCTCATCTTACTATTTTCCCTTTGTATTATTTTCTCTTCAGTTTAATCCGAATAAATATCTCAAGTCTTACTACTCCTATGAGTAAAAGTCTTGAAACATTTATGTCTTTTGACACAATTCATCTCCCTAATGGAGGGTGTCGTCCTTATCTTCCCCCTGGTTCCCCCTTCAAGGAAGCTTACCTCTATCTGGTTAAGATTATGGCTCTTCCCATCCGTCTTTTCAACAACCAGTTGATTTGGCAATCTCGCATACACTACCTATAGGGTTTATGGCAGCAAGATCGCACCCTAAGTGGGGTATCTTCGGACCGAGTGCATCATAGTCAGGACTTGTCAAGAGTGGCAAGGTACGCTCCACACGTCCTGGGCACTCTTGACTCAACCGTGTACCTCGGCGCCCTGATCGAGTTTTTGCACTCCTTAGGAGAGCCTTTCTCACCTTAGCCTCTCAACCTAAGACTAGTATCCTAGACTGAAAATTTAAGGCATCTCTCCCGGATGGGCATTATCGTTTAATTCTCACCCCAAATCTCCACAACTCAAGTTCCGGGGTCGATGTAACCTTCCCTTGAGTCATGCCTTTTAGGTCTTTCCAATTATGACGTGCGTTAGGTCTTACTATTTTGACTCTTCCTATATTGAGACAAAAGTCGTGTTACGATATAGTTTTCCCTATACACATTTGAGATTTCGATTTGAGTATGTCTCGCTTACATATTTCTTGAAATATGTGCTAGTAAGCTTTCGCTTCGACAAAGTTCATCTTATACCATGAGAAAATTTTCGAGTAGAATCTTACATGGTTTGTGTGATACAATCATTTGATGTAGTCTTGGAATGTTTCGATAATGATTATTTCAATATCTTGAAAATTGCTTTGATGTTAATAGTGTATGAAAACGTCTATTAACATTATAGAAGAATGGTTCAATGATTGAAATAAAGAGTTTAGAATCTTGTAACCATTTTTGGAATAAGCATAGTGTGTTCTCACATTATTGTATAAGTCCAAAATCGGGAACCTAAAGTATGCATACTTGTGTGTATACAAAAAGGTTGTAGGAGGATGGGTAAGTATGCGTACTCGCACGCATACTGGCGGAAAGTTCACATCCATGAATTTCTGCCGAGTTTGAAGACTAAAACAAACTCAAATCCGTTTACTTAAGTACTCATACTTGTACGCATACTTAAGTGTGTTACTTTCTAAAGTAGGTTGTACATGAACCTAAACATTTATCAATAAGGAATACAATCTCTGCAAACCGTGGCTATAACATTCATGTATTGATTCGAGTGAATCAAACCGATTTTGCTCCAATTGTGTTCTTATATAATTCTATAAGAATATAGCAATATATTGAATAACTCTTTAACTAGTTTCATTTGAATCATTCTAACTATTTATGGTTAAGATGAATGAGGTTGATATGAGAGTAATCATATGGATAACCTCGGTTAACTATTTGTGAACCAACATCGTGTACACGTTTGGGTATGCTTACATAAACCTAAATAAGGGTACATTTCATTTGTTTGTAACAAGCTAAGTTCGATCTAATGGTTGAAAGATATTAGCTTGGTTGAATCAAGTTTTCCATCTGACGGTGAATATTAAAAGCTTTGTTACCAAGATAACTTGGATTGCAAACCCTGATTTGAAAACCATACAAAAGAGAACTCTAGAAAATGGGAAAATCTGATCTCCACACCTCATGTGTGTTACTAGTTGCATAACTAGAGTCGATTCTCCATTAAACTTAGGTTTCTTCCCGAGACCCTATAGGTTAACGACTTGAAGACTTCATTGAGATTATGCAGCCAAACCCAACTATTATCTTTATAGTTGCGTGATCTGATCTGGTTGTTTTTATCGTGTTGAGTACAATTGAAATAACTGAATCGAGAATTATATCTCCGATAGGAAAGATAGAAAAGTAATCACAAACACCTTAGTATCATCGTTTGTGATTCCACAATATCTTCTTTCGCTAGTGATTCCACAATATCTTCTTTCTTTATCTCAAGCATGTTTGTCAATGTTAGTGACCAAAACTATAAGTATTGATTTCTAGCCTATTTATAGATGTCTCGGACTAGGACACAGATTGTGTAATTTAGCTTAGTTTTCACGGAGTTCATCGTTTGAAGACGGAGAACTACTAAGGGGAGCTTGTGGAACTTCTTCGACAAAAGGTATGCGGAGACTAGAAATCATCTATCACTTGGAAAATCTATTTCTACTATCTCCTATATTGAGACAAAGTCGTGTTACCATATAGTTTTTCTCTATACACATTTGAGATTTCGAGCTGAGTATATCTCGCTTACATATTTTTAGAAATATGTGTTGGTAAGATTTCGCTTCGACCAAGTTCATCTTATATCATGAGAAAATTGCCGAGAAACATCTTACATGGTTTGTGTGATACAATCATTTGATGTAGGCTTGGAATGTTTCGATAATGATTATTCCAATATCTTGAAAATTGCTTTGATGCTAATAGTGTGTGAAAACGACTATTATCATTATAGAAGAATGTTTCAATGATTGAAATAAAGAGTTTGAAATCTTGTAACCATCTTTGGATATAATTATAGTGTGTTAGCACGTTAATGTATAAGTCCAAAATCGGGAACCCTAAGTATGCATACTTATGTGTATACAAAAAGGTTATAGGAAACTGGGTAAGTATGCGTACCCGTATGCATACTGGCGGAAGTTCATCTCCGTGAATTTATGCTGAGTTTGAAATAAAAATCCAAAATCATTCGGTTACCTAAAGTACGCGTACCCATAAGCAAACTGGCGTAAAGTTCACGTCTGTGAATTTCTGCTGAGTTTGAAAACTTAAAAAACTCAAATCCGGTTACTTAAGTACGCATACCCGTACAGATACTTAAGTGTGTTACTTTCTAAAATCGGTTGTACATGAAACTAGACATTTATCAATAAGGAATGCAATCTCTGCAAACCGTGGCTATAATGTTCATGTATTGGTTCGAGTGAATCAAACCGATTTTGCTTCAACTGTGTTCTTGTATAATTCTATGAGAATATAGCAATTGAACAACTCTTTAACTAGTTTCATTTGAGTCATTTGAACTAGTTATGGTTAAGATGAATAAGTTTGATATAAGAGCAATCATATGGATAACCTCGGTTAACTATTTGTGAACCAACATGGTGTACACATTTGGGTACGGTTACATAAACCTAAATGAGGGTACATTTCATTTGTGTGTAACAAGCTATGTTCGATCTAACGGTTGAAAGATATTAGCTTGGTTGAATCAGGTTTTTCATCTAACAGTGAATATTGAATGCTTTTTTACCAAGGTAACTTGGATTGCAAAACTTGATTTGAAAACTATATAAAGGAGAACTCTAGAAACTGGGAAACCTAATACCCACACATCTTGTGAGTTACTATTTGCATAACTAGAGTCGATTCTCCTTTAACTTTAGGTTTCTTCTGGAAACCATGTAGGTTAACAAGTTGAAGAATTCTTTGGGACTGTGAAGCCATACCCAACTATTATCTTTGTAGATGCATGATCTGATCTTGTTGTTTCTATCGTGTTGAGTACAATTATAATAATTGACTTTATATTTATATCTCTGATATGCAAGATAAGAAAGTAATCACAAATACCTTCGTCTCATCGTTTGGGATTCCACAGTATCTTCTTTCGCTAGTCGATTAAGATTATTGTGAGGTAATTGATAATTCTATGCTGTTCTTCGGGAATATAAGTCCGGGTTATCAATTGGTTCCTTTTCACCTTGATTTATCAAAAGACGGAACAAAAACTCTTGGGTATTTCTGCGGGAGACAGATTTATTGAATCCTATAGACTTTTCAGTGTGAGACAAATTTGTCTATCAAGTCTTCGAATTTGGGTCGTAGCAACTCTTAGTTATGTATGAGATCAACTAAGGGAATGAAGTGCGTAGTATCCTGCTGGGATCAGAGACGTAAGGAGCGCAACTGTACCTTGAATTAGTGTGAGATTTATTAGGGTTCAACCACAGTCCAGTCCGAAGTTAATTAGTAGTAGGCTAGAGTCTGTAGCGGCTTAATTAATAAAGTGTGGTGTTCAATCTGGACTAGGTCCCAGCGTTTTTTTGCATTTGTGGTTTCCTCGTTAACAAAATTCTGGTGTTTGTGTTATTTTTTTCCGTATAATATTTTGTTATATAATTGAAATATCACAGGTTGTGCGTTAGGATCAATCAATTATAATATCCAACCTTTGGTTGTTTATTTACATTGATTTAAACTTGAACATTGGTCTTTGGTACCCTTCAAGTTACTCCTTTTATATTCAATTGGGCTCACAGATTTCTATTTGCTGATTTTGATTGAATTAAGATTTAGAGATATTAATACTATTTGATATATTATATTCTCGATTGAGTCTGACTGTCTAGTTGATTCTCTAGAAAGTGCATTAGAGTAAGTCCTCTCAGATTTCCAAACGAATTGTTGGGTGTGGTTGTCAGACCCCTGTATTTTCAATTGGTATCAGAGCAGGCAAACACGTTAAAGACCTTACAAGTCTGTGTTTGTAGCGATTTGAGGATGAACGATATTGTCTCTGATAAACGCATCGCCAGAAATAAAAGTATTGCTTCCTTAAAGTCTATTAGAGAGAAAGATTTTTCAATCTCAAATATAGATGAACCCATTGTTCCAACGAAACAAATATGCATTGACAAGTGTTTTCCTGACTATCTTACTGACGAGTTTGTCTCTGAAGTTGAAAGCAATGCATCCAAAGAGAGTAGAGTTATTTTAAAACTCGTTAGAATCCTGGATGATAAATTCAATCGGTTGAAGCACAAAGTCAGTGTTCTTGTTGGTATAATAAATGAACATGACTGTCTTCTAAAAGTCCTTCGTGGGGGAAATGCCTCTGCATGTTCTTCACAGACCGTGCATAAGGAAAAACTCAAGGAGGATACTTTGGAAACTAAATTTATTTTGAGTAAACTCTTTATTTAAGAATGTTCCAAAGATTCCAAAATACCAACTACTTCTGTCTTAACTGGAAAAATTTCTGATTCAGAAGCAAAATCGAAGTCCCTTCCTGTTGAAAGACATGTGCCGGTGTCTTCCTCTAATCTAGGAATGTTCACATCACACGGAAGGAAGAATTCTCCCAAAAATGGTGTTAAGACTGTTCTGTCGAATCACTCTGGTGATCAGAAAGTGTGTCTCTTTTGTAATTCAAAAGGGATTGGTGAACAAAAGAGGAATTCTAGTTTGAACGACAATTCTATTATTCGTCTTCAACACACCTTAGATTTAATCGTCAAAGGTGTAACTGACATTCGTATGTCTAAACCAATTATGTTTAGTACTCACCCTGTGTACCCTACCAGGAAGGTCAGTTCAATGAGTTCCTCAAATGTTCAAATGCAAAACAGTCCTCCTATACCATTTCGTCCAAGAAGAAATCATGGATATTCTTCAATTAAGAAGGGAGATTATGTTGTTCATGATGTGAAAAAAGTACCAGAAGAATGAAGCAAATATGGAGGTATGGAACACAACTTAAAAAGGATAATTGAAGGATATAAAGAAATTATCAACAGGATGTCTGTTTCCTATGGCCAAAATTCTTCAGGTAAAAATCAACATTATGCGTCACAATTTGATGATAGCAAATTTTATGATAACTTTTCACATCATAATGGTTTTCCTCCAAAGAAAAGGAAAAAGAGGTTTAACCGGAAACAACATTCATTTAATGAGCTCAAGGCTCATACTTGTGCTAATTAATCACAAGGTTGAAACCTCACTCTCTTTAAAAATCCTGACAGAGTGATATGTATTCAGGTATACTGATGGAAAAAGTGTTCTCTTATTTTTTAATATCTTCTTATCGTTCTTAGCTGGATGATCATTTTCAAACACTTCTGCTTAAGTATTTTTTAAGTTGTTGTAGTGATAATCTTAAAAAAAAAAAAATTGTTATGACAAATTTGTTACTCTTACTCTAAAATTGTTCTGTGTAAATACAATTTTTTGAGCTAAGATCTGTGAGTTTACTCACATTGGCAGACATTATCAATGTATAGTTGCATCTATTGAGTACCTCTCTTTGTGGGTTGTTTATGAATAATAGGCCAATTTCGGGTTCGTACGGACGTCCTTGTTGATGTCACGAAACGACTTTGGAAATCCTAACCTTAGGGTTTTCTGTGAAACCATTTAAATACCAAATCCACATGTTGAAAAGTACGCATACCTCAGGCTATTTTTGTCAAAAATGGGATCATCTTCAGGAACTTGTTATTTTCCAAGAGGTTTTATCAATAAGGGTTTTGATCTCACACTCGAGGAGAAGGAAAAATGGATTTTTGTGGAAATTGATGACACGTCTTCTCAATCTCCTAATAACTTGTCTGATATTGAGGATGATGAAGAGATTTCTTATGAAGTTGTCCAAAACTTTTTCGAAAAGTTTAACGATGCCAAGTTGTCACTAGTTAACACTATAAAAGATCTAGATGGGTTAAGAACCGTATTGATAAAGCTCAATACCGAACTTTATCTAATGAAGACACGATTTAAGGATCGTCTCGATGCCGTGTCTGAAGAAACTGACAATTCTCTCTGTCACAAGCTTGAAGGTCTTGGAACCAGTGCAGTTTCCATACGGGGACTCTAATTATCTCTTGTGGTTGCTCTTTGATCTTAGAGTTGTTTTTGATTTTTTTCTAGTAAATCTTCTCTTAGAGAATTTATTTCTTATGTTTTTAGAAGAATAACTAGGGTTTGAAATAGCCATTATTATGAGTACACATAGCTATGTCCAACGATTTTCATCTTTAATGTTTTTAGACTTATTTATTTAAATTCTAAGTTATTTGGAAGATGATTTTTGCAATTTTCATCTTTATGATTTTATGTATTGCAAATTTTTATGGGATATATTGTTTACGTCCGTGAACCTATGACTGTCCCATACTTGTTCAAAAGTTATCTCTATTATGCCGGTATGAAAGTATTGATAGAAGATAGAATGAACTTTTGACATTACAAATGTTAAAGCCTTTTATGTCATTATTTGATGGAAGAAAGGATAAAACTTTTGTTTAGAAGGATTAAGTCTATTATATGTCATTTTGCAATTAGTGATGGAAAATAGAATGGATCCTTGTTTATTCCGCAGTATTGGTCGATCTCCAATCCACATTTTTGTGCATATACTGTGTTGCTCCGTAAGGTTCCTTATGTTTGAGCATAACCAACTAAATTGATCATTATCTTGTGCTTAATTTAGTTGTTGCTCCGTAAGTTCTCTTATGTCGAGCATGACCAATTGAATTGATCACGCTCATGTGGTTAATTTAGTTGTGTTTTGCATTAATCCTGGGTTCTCTCGTGAATAATTCAATTGAATATTTTTGGATTCAAATTCATGTTTTCATGTGATTTGATTTTATCCAAAATAAATCCTTCTTTTCTCGTAAAAGAAAGGTCTCCTTTGTTGTTCTTTCGGGCATGACATTTTATGGGGGAGAGTTCTTTTTGAACTTGTGTTTAATTTCCAAATCTTTGTGGGGACTGTGGTTGTGGAATATTATAGGGGTTATCTTGTATCTTTATAAACTCGTTGATGAGTGCATTCAGCTTCGGCTTCATGATGGCATCTAAATTATTGATATAGTATTCTCTTTTGGTCATGAAGTATCTCTGCGAAAATTTCATAAGGATCCCACTAGTTTTCGTAACTTTGCCAATTTATATTGACAAAAAGGTGGAGAATTAATGTGTAGTGTGATACTACAAATACATATGGTTTACGGATCATTATGTAGGGGGAGGGGTTCATGTTGAGATGAAGTATTGACTAAGGGGGCGTGATATATATCACCATAGTATTGTCGTCAAAGTTGTGATGCAGTTGAACTTTGATGATGTGTAATAATACTATGACACTGTATAACAATGACTGAGAGAATTTTATTTTCTCATTATTATCGCTATGAATCTTCAACAACTATGATACTGAACTTACAACCTGTAGGATCATGGAGTACCGGGAAGTGACGAAGATGTCGAGTCGCGTTAAAGATGCCAAGGAAATCAAGCATTTGGATGAGAAGCTACAATTTTTATCTATTTTGTAATCCATATGTATTGATAATTTTGTCAATAAAATTGACAAAGGGGGAGATTGTTAGAGCACTGCTCGGTCGAACTCGCATGCGTTGCTATCTCAAGCATGTTTGTTAAGGTTAGTGATCAAAACTATAAGTCTTGATTTCTAGCTTATTTATAGATATCTCGGACTAGGACATAGATTGTATAGTTGAGCTTAGGTTTCATGGAGTTCATCATTTGAAGACGAAGAAATACTAAGGGGAGCTTGTGGAACTTCTTCGACAAAAGGTATGTGGATACTTGAACTCATCTATCACTTGGAAAATCTATTTCTACTATCTCCTATATTGAGATAACAGTCGTGTTACGCTATAGTTTTCTCTATACACATTTGAGATTTCGAGCTGAGTATATCTCGCTTATATATTTTTCGAAATATGTGTTGGTAAGCTTTCTCTTCGACCAAGTTCATCTTATATCATGAGAAAATTTCCGAGAAACATCTTACATGGTTTGTATGATACAATCATTTGATGTAGGCTTGCAATGTTTCGATAATGATTATTCCAATATATTGAAAATTTCTTTGATGCTAATAGTGTGTGAAAACGACTATTATCATTACAGAAGAATGTTTCAATGATTGAAATGAAGAGTTTGAAATATTGTAACCATCTTTGGACATAAGCATAGTGTGTTCGCACATTAATGTATAAGTCCAAAACCGGGAACCCAAAGTATGCATACTTATGTGTATACAAAAAGGATGTAGGAAAATGGGTAAGTATGCGTACCCGTACACATACTGGCGGAAGTTCGCGTCCGTGAATTTCTGATGATTTTGAAATAAAAAGGCAAACTCATCCGGTTACCTAAAGTACGCGTACCCGTATGCATACTGGCGGAAAGTTTACGTCTGTGAATTTCTGCTAAGTTTGAAAACTAAAAAAACTCAAATCCGGTTACTTAAGTACGCATACCCGTACACATACTTAAGTGTGTTACTTTCTAAAATCGGTTGTACATGAACCTAAACATTTATCAATAAGGAATGCAATATCTGCAAACCGTGGCTATAATATTCATGTATTGATTCGAGTGAATCAAACCGATTTTGCTTCAATTTTGTTCTTCTATAATTCTATGAGAATATAGCAATTGAACGACTCTTTAACTAGTTTCATTTGAGTCATTCAAACTAGTTATGGTTAAGATGAATAAGGTTGATGTGAGAGTAATCATACGGCTAACCTCGGTTAACTATTTGTGAACCAACATGGTGTACACGTTTGGGTACGGTTACATAAACCTAAATGAGGGTACATTTAATTTGTGTGTAACAAGCTATGTTCTATCTAACGCTTGAAAGATATTAGCTTGGTTAAATCAGGTTTTTCATCTAACGGTGAATATTGAATGCTTTTTTGCCAAGGTAACTTGGATTGCAAACCCTGATTTGAGAACTATATAAAGGAAAACTCTTGAAACTGAGAAACCTAATCCCCGCACATCATGTGAGTTACTAGTTGCATAACTAGAGTCGATTCTCCTTTAACTTTAGGTTTCTTCCCGAAACCATGTAGGTTAACAAGTTGAAGAATTCTTTGGGACTGTGAACCAGACCATTCTATTATCTTTGTAGTTGCGTGATCTGATCTTGTTATTTCTACAATTGAAATAATTGACTTAAGATTTATATCTCCGATATGCAAGATAAGAAAGTAATCACAAACACATTCGTCTCATCGTTTGGGATTCCACAATATTTTCTTTTGCTATTCGATTAAGATTATTGTGAGGTGATTGATAATTTTAGGATTTTTTTCGGGAATATAAGTCCGGGTTATCGATTGGTTCCTGTTCACCTTGATTTATCAAAAGACGGAACAAAAACTCTTGGGAGACAAATTTATTCAATCCTATAGATTTGTCTATTAAGTCTTTGACTTCGGGTCGTAGCAACTCTTAGTTGTGGATGAGATAAGCTAAGGGAATCAAGTGCGTAGTATCATGCTGGGATCAAAGACGTAAGGATCGCAACTGTACCTTGAAGTTAATTGGTAGTAGGCTAGAGTCTGTAGCGGCGTAATACAGTGTGGTGTTCAATGTGAACTAGGTCCCAGGGTTTTTTTGCATATTCGGTTTCCTCGTTAACAAAATTCTGGTGTCTGTATTATTTCATTTCCGAAATATATTTTGTTATATAATTGAAATATCACATGTTGTGCGTTAAGATCAATCAATTAGAATATATGTTCAACCTTGGGTTGTTGATTTACATTGATTGGCATTTTAATATTGGTATTTGGTACCGTTCAAGTTACTCCTCTTATATTCAATCGGGCTCGCAGATTTCTATTTGCTTATTGCAGATTGAATTAAGAGTTAGAGATATTAATACTTTTTGATATACTTTATTCTAGATTGAGTCTGAATGTCTAGTTGATTCTCTAGAAATTGTATTGGAGTAAGTCCTCTCAGATTTCCAAAACGAATAATTGTTGGGTGTGGTTGTCAGACACCACATTTTCAATTGGATCTAACAAGTGCACACAATAGAGATGGGCAACACTTAACTTCAATCCCATGGGTCAAAGAAAAAAAAAACATTTTGGAAGTTTCTTAAGTACCAATTTGAAATTCTTTCCCAACAAAGTCCACTACGACCCACTATCCAACCAAACAAATTTTGGCATGATGAAGGAGAATTCTCCAATCTCAACTGCGGAAAGTAAAAACAAAAAAAAACACCAAACGAGATGACGAAAGAGTGGTTTTTCAAGTGCGTTTACGGTAGCTCTTTATTTATAGTCGGTGTTTTTTGTTTGTAATTTCAAGTTCGCAGTTTCTAATTACTTTTCCTATTAGGTAAGCTAAGAAGCTTTTTTGATTTTGAATTTTGGTTACTGACAACAAGGTTGTTTCTTTTTTTTTCAAGTGTTCTAGGATCATTGCCAATTTACTTTTGGGTTGTCTTTCTGAGAACATTATGCAACCCTATGGGTCATAAGAGAATAGTGCACAAAACAACTGAACCTAAAAGCAAATTATGGTTTTCAATTAACTGCAGCAAGGCCATTACTGAATAAGTATAGAACCCTAATCCTAAAATTTTAAAACTTTTTCATTCTAAAATTGGGTCCAACAATTCCCTACCACCCACTATCCAACCAAGAAAAAAGAACCTTTTAACTGACAAAGTTGTAGTTGCAGGAAATCCTACACTACACCCCTCATATGATTTCATTGTTGATCAACTCATTTTTAGGTTTACACTCTTAATTTTATTGATAAATCTTTGAATGTTCTTACAAGAAAGATAAAGAAGTCAAGAATAATCTCTGCTCTTAACTTTCTCTCTCCTATTTACTTGTTTCTTACTCAAAAAAGATCTCCCTCTTTCCTTTACAACTGAACGACTATTTATAGGGAAGTACATAGTGGATGACAGCTAATCTGTCCTTTATTTTCGAATATGACTTGCGACATTCTCGCAACCATACAAATGTTAATCTCGCAAACTCTCTAATTTTCGCGGGATCATCACGTCTTTCTCATGATTTTAGCTAACGTCGTTTATTATATCATTTCTGAAATTGTTCTGCGATGCTGTTGTTGTAGTGTCATTGATGATTTCGCTGAAACGTTCTCGTTTCGAGATTCTGATCCTACAAAAGTAGAATCCTCAATATTCTCTCAACTGCAGGAAGCAAAAAATACAAAACACCATCTAACATACGTAAACCTAAAAGGGTCAAGAAAAAAAAGATAAAAGGTATAGGAACAAGTGTTATCTGCAACAAAATGCAAAAAAACAAACAAACTCACAATCGAATCCATAACATGTAGAAGAATAAGTTGAAGTACCAGGAACCAAATCAAGTGCTACTACATAATCATGTTTCAAATAAAACAAACGAAACACCTATCGAAGTAGGTATCTACGAACTCATAGAACCATGTTTTCAAAACAACAAAAGATGTAACTATTTCTAGAAATGAAGTATGGGTAGCTGTGATATATAACTGATGATATTATGTGAGAAAGAGATATTAGGCGTGTCCCTTCCACATAAGATAAGAATTGTCTTATTTGTTGTTCCTAAATGCGCAGCATCCAATGGAGTAAAAAATAAATAGGAAGATGAGGAAAATGATGTTCAGGACAACAACCTTCTTCCGCTCATTCTTCAAGTTCGCAAAGACTCCTGCCTTGCAAGATTGAAAGTCAAAACAAAGAGCAGTAGAAGGAGCAGATTTCCAAGTTGCACAATCGGGGTGTGCTGAGGTGGTGTTTCCCATATTATCCCAAACTACTGTACACTTATACTGAAAGCCACATTTTTGTGGTGGTTTACAACAACCAAATTGGGATCGCAAAAGGAGTCCATGTGAAAATTTGTATCAAGAGTAAGAACTAGCCAACAACAATTTTTGTACCAAAACCATATATTCTTGTACACAAATACTAAAAATTCAAGATGTTTCTTTCACGTGTTACTACCTAACGTCAGATACTTAAGCCTAATTCCAGTTGTATCACTACAAACATAATTTTTATTCATCATGCATTGATTTAAAACTGCGCTCAAGGCAATGTTTCAAGTTGTGACTTCAGCGGAATTTCATTTAAAAAAAAGATTTATCAAATAAAAGAAAAACAAACCGGAAAGTTAAAATACATAACATACTAAATTATAAAACCACAATACTTAAGAGAAACCCATCAACTACAACAAAAGGAATTAAAATCATAATTTATACCTTTCTATGAAGTCAAGAGTGCAAAATGTTTACAAGAATTCAAAGTTCATAATAGAACAACCGTTAGCATCACAAACAATATGAATGAAAAAATTTCATATGATTTTAAAGTTTATAAAATAAATTTCATGTACTCTAAAGTCCATATCAATACAACATTCATAAAACACATGAAACCCCAAAATAAATTTCCTTTACAACTGAAAGACTATTTATAGGGAAGTACATAGTGGATGACAGCTAATCTGTCCTTTATTTTCGAATATGACTTGCGACATTCTCGCAAGCATACAAATGTTCATCTCGCAAACTCTCTAATTTTCGCATGATCATCACGTCTTTCTCATGATTTTAGCTGACGTCATTTATTATATCACTTGTGAAATTGTTCTGCGACGCTGTTGTTGTAGTGTCATTGATGATTTCGCTGAAACGTTGTCGTTGCGAGATTCTGATCCTACATCTTTCCTCTTCTCATATCTTCTCTGCAAAGTAGAGAATGATCTGAGAAATGTCGCAGCTGCTTAACTTTTCATATTCTGCATTTATTACACGTATTCTTTCTTCCATTTATTTCTCGACATGTCTTTTGTAACCGTTACTTTTTAACTTCTTATAACTTTCCGTATTAATCGTGTTTATTCTCTCGAGGATAAATTCCCTCTATATGTATTCCTTTTCACTCTCTTCTTCTTTCTTTTTATCTTCTCTGCAACTTCATCGTTCTTCTGCAAATTCCATTATTGCAACTTTTCTTCTTTCTTCTTCATCTTCATACTATTTCTTCTGCAAATCTTCATAGTTCATAATTTTCTTCGAAACAATCTCTCTGCTATTATCTTCCATGGATTCATCAAGGTTAGTTTTCTTTTTTATTCTTTATGATTTTTGATGAAATTGAACTTGTTTATTGCCTTATTTGATGTTGTTTATGTGATTCCCATACTCTTGTTATTTCAGCAAAAGCGCTTCCAACACTAGATTTACAGTTCAGAACCCTAACATTCCTAGGTCGCAGCATAAGGTTGTTGCGCATAAAAGAAAGTATGTGAATGAGAAGGTAATAAGAAACACTATCCTTTTATAATAATAATATTGTTGCCTCTGTTTCTTATCGGATTGTAATTCGCAGGTTGATAAAGATGTTAATAAACCAAACAAGAAATCTCGCCACCTTAAAAATGTTCCAACCTTTGTTCCCTTCCACTTACTCATTTCTTCTAAATCTTTTGCGACATCTTCGCAAGATAAATTTTTGTCTCCAATTCGCAAAAAAGATGCCTCAGACTTCATTTCTTCAACTGACCTCTCAATGATTGAAACTCCCCTTGTTGATCTTGCTGTAAACGAAACCTCTTCTCTTCCCATTGAGAATGTTTCTCAACCTTTTATATCTATCAGTTCTTTACCTCAGTCTCTTCCTCTTTCGAAAGAAACCGTGGAAGGGATAGATATTGCCTTCAAAGTTTTATATGAAGTTCTAGATGATGTCAAGAAGTCTTCTACTGATCCCATCAAGTCTAATGTTTGCGAAATTATGAGCAAGCATTTGGGTTCTGATAGAGCTGCTTCGCAGACAACTTTAGAAAAAGAATGTAATGCTCTTCGTCTCGAAAATCAGAAGCTTCAGAATGTTTTACTGGATCGTAATAATCTTCGCAAGAAGAATGATGAATTGAGAGGTATAATTTTCTTATCTGTGTCTTTAATTTTACTTTTGAATGGTTTTAAACCAGAAACGAATAATGGAGAGATAACAATTTGAATCTGCTGTTGAAGAAGCTCGAAGAAATCTTGATGGATCAATATAACCAATTAGATAACCTCTATTCATATTCTCTTGATCATATAAATAATCTTACCAATGAAAATACCCAATTAATTCAAAGACAAGATTTATTAAGTAATGAAGTATCTCGTCTTTCTTATTCTTTAACCAAAGCTAATTTAGGGATGGAAACTTTATCAGATGAGAATAAAACCTTGTCCCAAGAGAAGAGAACTTATTTAAACAAGAAAGCGATATCTTCGCAACAACTTAGTATTCTTCAAAAAGTATGTGATGACCAAAAGCAATCTCTTCGCTCTTTGAGAAATGAACTTAAAGAAGTAACAGAGTCATCTATCGCTGAAAGAGATACACTCATTCAAGGTAGAATAGCTTTAAGTGTAAATGCGAATCAGCTTAAAGAACAATATTCCAAATTAGAAGAATCTTATTCTTCTCTTGCGAAGAAAAATGCCTTTCTTATTTCTAAAGAGAAAAAGCTTCAGTCTCGACTTAAAGGTTTAGTTGGAGATAAATTTGATGACGCAATGGATCATTGGGAGAATAGTTGTTTGTCCTTGATTCAACACCTTATTTCGCAAAAGGAAGGTAGTCATAATAGTTTGACTGCCTTAATTATCTTTTCTTTGTCATATCTTAATAAAATTTTGTATTCTATTTTTCGCAGAGTCTGAAAAGAATCTTCATTCTTATATTTCTGGTTTGGAGGCTAAATATGCCAAGATTCGCAAAGAAAATGCATTGCTCGTCTCTACCCTTAATGGTTCTCGCGACCGAGCAAAAAGAAGACTTGATTATCTTGCTTATTTTAAGGATATCCAAGATAGGAATCATCATAGAGCACTTCTTCGCCAAGTTCATCTCCGGGATGAAGTCCTTGTAAATGACATTTTATTGTCCAACTCTCTTCCTCCTACATCAATTGATCCTTTAGAAGTAGATGATGATGAAGTTCGTCGTCCTACTGATAGTGATTATGATTATGAAAGCGGTGCAGAGGATAATTTCTTAGAAGATGAAGACGAGGTTCCTTTTAAAGAAGCATCTGCTGGTTTTAATCAGAATGAGAAAGAAATTTCTCCTGAAGAAGTAATTGTTGGCGATAATCAAGATGCTAGTCAACGCGAAGACCAAAACCGAAATGAAGGAGAGGCTTGCGAGAATGTTGGCGAAGAAATTCTGTTATTTCGTTCTACTGAAATTAATACTGAAGCTTGAGCTTCTTATTTAGCTCTGTCTTCTTGAACTGTCTTATTTTTATTACTTTTGCGAGTTACATTTTTCAACCAACTTTGGAGTCAACTTTTCCCTTTAATATTTTGTTGATGAGAAAGATAATGCTTCTTGTGTATTGATTGCCATACTTGCCTCTCATTATCTTTCTTGCAAAAAATAATTTGTTACGAATACTTATAAATATTTTGTTTGATCATATGGTCTTATTTTTCCTTCCTAATTAAAGGTCTTATTATTCCACCTCTAGTCATTGCGACAAAATCGCAGGACGTCCTTGCACTTTCATGCAAAAACCCATTGATCTTGCCTTAACTTTTTCTTTTGTATTATGGCCTCTTCAGGAATGTTGGACAATATGACAGGCCTAAATATTCTTGCGAAAATAAAGTCCCATGACATTGCGTCTTGCGACGAAATCGCAGGACGTCTTCGCACTTTCTTCGCGTATTTTAACATGTTTATTATATTCTCGGGCTAGTCTTCACTGATAATTCTCCATATGTTGTAAAGCTTTTTCTCTTGTTTCTTATAACTCATCAAGTATATTTAAAATCAAGCCCGCACTAAGATTTTTCTCCCAAGCTTCTCTTTTTGTTGTCGGAATAACAACTTCTGTTGGTAGCACCGCTTCAACTCCGTATGTTAAAAAAAAGGGTGACATTCCAGTAGCTTCTCTTCTAGTTGTATTATAAGACCATACTGCATTATGTACTTGTTCACACCATGCTCTGTGATGTCCTTCTAATTTCTTCTTTAATATATCTGTAATTGTTTTGTTTGTTGCTTCTACTTTCCCATTAGCTTGTGGATAGAAAGGAGTAGATTTTCCATATTTTATCTTGAATGCATTAAGTAGCATTTCTATATTCTGTCCTTCAAATTGTTTCCCATTATTAGATACTAACTGTGCAGGAATTCCGAATCTACAAATGATATTTTCGAATATGAATTTAAAGATATCTTTGTCGCGAATATGCTGTACTGCCTTCACTTCTGTACATTTTTTGAAATAATCTGTTGCGACTATTAAGTATCTTCTTTGTCCAGATCCTGGTAAAAATGGCCCCACAATATCTAAGCCCCACTTTCCAAAAGGCCATACACTAGTTGAAGATGACAATGGTGCTCCAGGTGCATGTATTTTCTTTCCATGTCGCTGACAATCTTCGCAACGTCTTGATATTTGTTTTGCATCTTCATGCATATATGGCCAGTAATAACCTTGCATTTTTGCTCTATGTGCCAAAGATCTTCCTCCACTATGATTGCCAGCATCCCCACTATGTAACATTTTTAGCACCTTTTCTTCTTCCTCTCGTGTCAAACATCTGAGTGATGGTCCATTAAAGGATTTTCCGTATAACAACCCATCTCTTAATTCATAATTCGTTGCACGGATTTTTAACTTGTGTGTTTCCAATCTATTTCTTGGTGTTTCTCCTTTCGCCAAATATGCATGAAATTTCATTCTCCAGTCTGCGAAATTGTTCATTTGTTGTTCTTCTTCATTGTTTATTATCATCACCTCCACGTCTTCTTCTTCTTTATTGATTGATGGTGACATAAGTGTTTGTATTTTTATACATCTCGCAGTTGGATCTGTCATCATGCTTGAGATGAAAGCAAAAGCATCTGCGAGTCTGTTATCTTTTCTTGAAATGTGCCTCCATTTTATTTTTGGGATTTTTGCTGACAATTCTTCAACCAGCTTCTTGTATTTCTTCAAGGATGGTTCATTTGTAGTATACTCTCCCTTTATTTGGCGAATAACTAGCTGCGAAGCACTAGTAATCCTGGCATTTTCTAGTTTCATTTCTATTGCGAATTTTAATGCATGTATCACAACTTCATATTCTGTTTCATTATTAGTGGATGCAAATTCCAATCTGAATGAAAAAGCCATTTTTATTCCTTCTGGCGAAATTAAAACAATTCCAACTCCATTTGATGATCCATCTACGAATATCTCCCATCTATTTGGTTCTGTTAATAAATCTTTTGGATCTCCATGTTCGTCTTCTACATCCATCATTTCTTCTACTGCTTCATCTTCTTCTAAAGGAAATTCTTCCAAGAAATCTGCAACAACTTGTGATTTTGGTGAAGACAAAATTTCATATTTAATATCAAAGTGGCCTACTTGTGCATTCCATCTCTCCACTCTTCCTGATATTTTAGAATTCTTCATCACTGATTCAATTGGTACTTTTGTTAATACCTTTATCTTGTGTGCTTGAAAGTATATGCGGAGCTTAAACGATGCATAAACTAATGCTAAGATTAATTTTTCAATCTTTGAGTAATTCTTCTCAGCAGTATTAAAATTTTTGCTAATGTAATAAATGGGTTTTTCCACTCCTGCGTCTACTCGCAGTAATACATCACTTAATGCATGCGACGTCGTCACAAGATAGATCAATAATTCTTCTCCTGATTATGCCTTTTGTAAAATAGTTGTATTCATAAGATGTTCTTTGATTCCTTGAATAGCTTTTTCACATTAATCAGTCCATTTAAATTTTGCACCCTTCTTGAGTATATCGAAAAAATATTTGCATTTGTCTGATGATCACGAAATGAATCTACCCAGCGAAGCTAGAATCCCATTCAACTTTTGTACATCTTTTATTGTTGCTGGTGTTGGCATGTCACGAACTGCTTGCACTTTTTCTGGATCAACCTGTATTCCTTCTTTTGATACAATGTAGCCTAAATTTTTTCCCGATGCAACTCCAATAGTACACTTCTCTGGATTCAATTTAATGTTATACTGCCGCATTTACTCAAAAATCTCCCTCAGGTCTTGTACATGGTCTTTAGCTTCTTTACTCTTTACTAACATGTCATCCACGTATACTTCTAATGTTTTGTGTATCCATTTTGCGAACACCTTCTCTACCATTCTTTGGTATGTCGCTCATGCGTTTCGCAAACCAAATGGCATTTTCATGTAACAATATAAACCTCTAGGAGACAAGAAAGAAGTATGTTCTTGATCTTCTTCAGTGAGAGGGATTTGGTTATACCCTTTGTATCCATCTAAAGATGATACCCTATCATTTCCCGCTGCGGATTCCACCATTTGAGGAATATCTGGTAACGGAAAACTATCTTTGGGGCAAGCTTTGTTTAAATCAGTGAAATATATGCAAATCCTTATTTCTTTGTTTTTCTTTAGGACAATAACCATATTCGCTATCCATTTTGGGTATTTAGCTTCTCTTATGATTCCCGCCTCAAGCATTTTCTGTAATTCTTCTTCTATTTGAGAATGATAGGTTGTTGTAATTTTTCTTATTCTCTGTTTAAATGGTCTCACATTTTTGTTAATCTCTAACTTGTGGCATTCAATTGATGGATCTATTCTCGGTATCTCATCCATGTTTCCTGCCAAAACATCTTTATATTCTCGCAACAAGTTAACAATTCTTTCTTCTTCTTCCATATCCATTTTGGTTCCAATTCTCAATATTAGAGGTTCTTCTATAGTCCCAAAGTTTATTTATTTTGTTGGTTCTGCGGCAGTGTAAGTGGGTTTAGGTTCTCCCATTGGTGTTGGTTCTTTTATTGTTTTTATGGGTCCTTATCCTTCTTCCGAAATTTCGCTAGGTATTCCTTTGCCTTCTTTTGCCCTTATCATATATACTCTAAATTCTTCTTCCTTTTTTGCTTCCTTTGCCAATTTTCTGTGAAATTGTTTCTTTTTTTATTGTCCTTCATAATGTTTGACTTCAATTTGATGACATAATTTTTCATTGCCAACATCTCCTCTGATTTCACCTATTCCATTTGGAGTGGGGAATTTAATACATTGATGCCACGTTGATACTACAGCTTTTATCGCATGTATCCATGATCTTCCTAATAACATATTATATGGAGATTCCATATCCACCACGCATAATGTTACATGTGTTTCGATTTCTCCAAGTGGAATTCGTACCACTATCTCTCCTTTAGGTTTTGTTGTGGATTTTCCAAAACCGTGAACACAATATGTTGAACTGGATATTTCTTCATCTTTAAATCCCATTCCCCGGAATGCGTGATAAAATATTATATCAACTGAACTTCCTGTATCGATTAAAGTTATGTCCAACATCCATTCTCCTGTGGATTTTATTGTTGTCTCCTTCTCTTTTCGTGTAATTGGAACTGTGATGACCAGCAGAGATGTGTGGATCAAATTTTCTTTTGGTATTTCTTCCGCCATGAATACAATTTTTTGCTTTTCCCAATATTTCAAGGGTGATGTTTTTTCTACCGCCATAACTTTCCTTCCTTCAAAATTTCTTTTATGTATTCTTCCTTTGATGTTTTCATGGAATTCATTAATCATCGTTTTTGTTATCATATTACACTCCAATCTTTTGCCATTTTCACTAATTCTATTCATCTTTCTTCTAACTGATTCACTGATTTGTTTAATCACTTTCTTGACTTGAATATTCTCAATCAAAAATCTTCAACTTTCGATCTTCAATTCCCTGTTTCTAGCGCCATTATGTAGTTGCAGGAAATCCTACACTACACCCCTCATATGATTTCATTGTTGATCAACTCATTTTTAGGTTTACACTCTTAATTTTATTGATAAATCTTTGAATGTTCTTACAAGAAAGATAAAGAAGTCAAGAATGATCTCTGCTCTGAACTTTCTCTCTCCTATTTACTTGTTTCTTACTCAAAAAAGATCTCCCTCTTTCCTTTACAACTGAACGACTATTTATAGGGAAGTACATAGTGGATGACATCTAATCTGTCCTTTATTTTCGAATATGACTTGCGACATTCTCGCAACCATACAAATGTTAATCTCGCAAACTCTCTAATTTTCGCGGGATCATCACGTCTTTCTCATGATTTTAGCTGACGTCGTTTATTATATCATTTCTGAAATTGTTCTGCGACGTTGTTGTTGTACTGTTATTGATGATTTCGCTGAAACGTTGTCGTTTCGAGATTCTGATCCTACAAAAGTAGAATTCTCAAGATTCTCTCAACTGCAGGAAGCAAAAAAGACAGAACACCATCTAACATAAGGTAAACCTAAAAGGGTCAAGAAAAAAAAGATAAAAGGTACAGGAACAAGTGTTATCTGCAACAAAATGCAAAAAAAAAAAACAAACTCACAATCAAATCCATAACATGTAGAAGAATAAGTTGAAGTACCAGGAACCAAATCAAGTGCTACTACATAATCATGTTTCAAATAAAACAAACGAAACTCGTATCCAAGTAGGTATCTACGAACTCATAGAACCATGTTTTGAAAACAACAAAAGATGTAACTATTTCTAGAAATGAAGTATGGGCTAGCTGTGATATATAACTGATGATATTATGCGAGAAAGAGATATTAGGCGTGTCCCTTTCACATAAGATAAGAATTGTCTTTTTTGTTGTTCCTAAATGCGCAGCATCCAATGGAGTAAAAAATAAATAGGAAGATGAGGAAAATAATGTTCAGGAGAACAACCTTCTTACACTCATTCTTCAAGTTCGCAAGGACTCCTGCCTTGCAAGATTGAAAGTCAAAACAAAGAGCAGTAGAAGGAGCAGATTTCCAAGTTGCACAATCGGGGTGTGCTGAGGTGGTGTTTCCCGTATTATCCCAAACTACTGTAGACTTATACTGAAAGCCACATTTTTGTGGTGGTTTACAACAACCAAATTGGAATCGCAAAAGGAGTCCATGTGAAAATTTGTATCAAGAGTAAGAACTAGCCAACAACAATTTTTATACCAAAACCATATATTCTTGTACACAAATACTAAAAATTCAAGATGTTTCTTTCACGTGTTACTACCTAACGTCAGATACTTAAGCCTACTTCTAGTTGTATCACTACAAACATAATTTTTATTCATCATGCATTGATTTAAAACTGCGCTCAAGGCAATGTTTCAAGTTGTGACTTCAGCGTAATTTCATTTAAAAAAAAAGATTTATCAAATAAAAGAAAAACAAACCGGAAAGTTAAAATACATAACATACTAAATTATAAAACCACAATACTTAAGAGAAACCCATCAACTACAGCAAGAAGGAATGAAAATCATAATTTATACCTTTCTCTGAAGTCAAGAGTGCAAAATGTTTACAAGAATTCAAAGTTCATAATAGAACAACCGTTAGCATCACAAACAATATGAATGAAACAATTTCATATGATTTTAAAGTTTATAAAATAAATTTCCTGTACTCTAAAGTCCATATCAATACAACATTCAAAAAACACATGAAACCCCAAAACTGAATGATATTCCCAACTTCAATTTCTACACCACTATGTTGAAACAAAACCTAGAAAATTTTCACCCAATTTTTCTAGTGAAAGTAAAACAACATACATATAATGATCATAATACCCCATAACAAACTTAGTATACACAAAAATCAGAAAAAATCAGTACTAAAAGTAAAGAAAAAGCAATTAACAAGCAGTATCAAACAAAAATCCTTCTTAAAAGTAAAAATGTAAAGGTTAAAAATCAAAAGGCAAAAAAGAAAAAAAAAAGATGAAGAAGAAAAAAAACCCTAAAAAGAGATTGAAAGAGATGATCATACATAAAAAAAATAATCATGACTAAAACAACCAATGTAGAACAACATGCAATCAACACTTCAAACTAATTTCTCAAAAATCAAGATCCAAATACAAATTTAATCAAACAAAAAAAGAATAGATCAGATTGTACACCTGAATAGTAGACAAACGCTTCATACGAAACTGCTTTGTATGACTCACTCCCTTTGACATTGCCATCATCATCCGAGTCCTCCTTGAACCTACAAGTAACCTTAACTTTGAAGACACAAGTATCATACACCAAATATCTTTTACCAGCGTGATGGAGTTCACTATGACGCATAAATTCTGCCAAACCATAGCCTTCATTAGATTTTCCATGGAATCGGTGTGACAGTTCTGCGGAATCCAAAATATTGATAAGGTAAAAAGAATGTAATTTACTAACAACGAATATATGTACAAACAGTCGCACTTAAGATAAACTTACCTTCCCTCAATTGAATTTTTAATATGACAACACACTAATTATATATGTATTGGTATTAAGTATTTTGCATTACTAAAAATAAACATCTTGTATGTGTAATATGAGAAATATGTTACAAAATATAAGTATATTGTTTATCAATTTTGATTTATATGATAATTTTTCAAATATATGTGATACATATGTTAATTTTTACACTTAAAAGTGTAGAAAATTGGATATATCTTGTAATCGTATTTGAATAATTTTTTATTTTTCTAGCTTTTGGTTTGTTGACTATCTTATTTAGAATCACGATTTGGTTTTTATTATTACTAATATATATTGGAAGTTTTGAAGTTTTTCTTTTATAAGTTTTTACTTTTTTATCCTAGGTTGATTTATATGCATATAAATAAAAACTACAAAAAGAAAAATAAGAGAACCACTAATTATTATTTTTTTCTTCGTAGTGGTAGTAGCACTCTTTCACCATTAATGTAGTTTTTAAAAGTTTAGCAGTACCAAAGGAAACTTGAGAAGTACATACTCACTGTTTTTTCTTAACTTATGTTATAATGTGCATATTCTTTAATTCATGCATACCAAAAAAGTTCACAATCAGAAAAATAATCAACACGAACACAATATAAACAAATCAACAATGTTCCTACAAGAGATCGACGAGTAATTGTAGCTGCGACGTGTTACGACGTGTTGTCATCACCTTTTCCAATAGAAACATTATATTAAGAATCTTAAAATCCGTAGTTTTACATTTTGTAATCTACAGGGACGACTTCTAAAAATATGCTAGCTCAACTATTCAAGTTTGTTTTGATAATCTAATTTTGAAATTCTTCATCCTTGTGGTTGTCCTATATTGACTTATAATTTCTCCCATGTTTCTATTTAATGTTTTCTTATTCCCCAATGTGTTATTTTAGATTTTCCATGGAATCGGTGTGACAGTTCTGCATAATCCAAAATATTGACAAGGTCAAAAGAATGTAATTTACTAACAATGAATATATGTACAAACAGTCGCACTTAAGATAAACTTACCTTCCTTCAATTGAACTGTTAATATGACAACACACTAATTATATATGTATTGGTATTAAGTATTTTGCATTACTAAAATAAACATCTTGTATGTGTAATATGAGAAATATATTACAAAATATAAGTCTATTGTTTATCAATTTTGATTTATATGATAATTTTTCAAATATATGTGATACATATGGTAATTTTTACACTTAAAAGTGTAGAAAATTGGATATATCTTGTAATTGTATTTGAATAATTTTTGATTTTTCTAGCTTTTGGTTTGTTGAGTATCTTATTTAGAATCACAATTTGGTTTTTATTATTATTAATATATATTGGAAGTTTGAAGTTTTTCTTTTATAAGTTTTTACTTTCTGATCCTAGGTTGATTTATATGCATATAAATGAAAACTACAAAAAGAAAAAAAAAGAGAACCACTAATTACTTTTTTTTTCTTCGTAGTGGTAGTAGAACTCTTTCAAAAAGTTCACCATTAATGTAGTTTTTAAAAGTTCAGCAGTACCAAAGGAAACTTGAGAAGTACATACTCACTGTTTTTTCTTAACTTATGTTATAATGTGTACATTCTTTAATTCATGCATACCAAAAAAGTTCACAATCAGAAAAATAATCAACACGAACACAATACAAACAAATCAACAATGTTCCTACAAGAGATCGACGAGTAATTGTAGTTGCGACGTGTTACGACGTGTTGTCATCACCTTTGCCAATAGAAACATTACATTAAGAATCTTCAAATCCGTAGTTTTAAATTTTGTAATCTACAGGGACGACTTGTAAAACTATGCTAGCTCTACTATTCTAGTTTTTTTTGATAATCTTGTTTTAAATTCTTCATCCTCGTGGTTGTCCTATACTGACTTATAATTTCTCCCATGTTTCTATTTAATGTTTACTTATTTCCCAATGTATTATTTTAAATTTCCCATGGAATCGGAGTGACAGTTCTGCAGAATCCAAAATATTGATAAGGTAAAAAGAATGTAATTTACTAAAAACAAATATATGTACAAACAGTCGCACTTAAGATAAACTTACCTCCCCTCAATTGAATTGTTAATATGACAACACACTAATTATATATGTCTTGGTATTAAGTATTTTGCATTACTAAAATAAACATCTTGTATGTGTAATATGAGAAATATGTTACAAAATATAAGTCTGTTGTTTATCAATTTTGATTTATATGATAATTTTTCAAATATATGTGATACATATGGTAATTTTTACACTTAAAAGTGTAGAAAATTGGATATATCTTGTAATTGTAATTGAATGATTTTTGATTTTTCTAGCTTTTGGTTTGTTGAGTATCTTATTTAGAATCACGATTTGGTTTTTATTATTACTAATATATATTGGAAGTTTTGAAGTTTTTCTTTTATAAGTTTTTACTTTCTTATTCTAAGTTGATTTATATGCATATAAATAAAAACTAAAAAAAGAAAAAAAAACAGAACCACTAATTACTTTTTTTTCTTCGTAGTGGTAGTAGCACTCTTTCAAAAAGTTCACCATTAATGTAGGTTTTAAAAGTTCAGCAGTACCAAAGGAAACTTAAGAAGTACATACTCACTGTTTTTTCTTTACTTATGTTATAATGTGCGTATTCTTTAATTCATGCATACCAAAAAAGTTCACAATCAGAAAAATAATCAAAACGAACACAATATAAACAAATCAACAATGTTCCTACGAGAGATCGACGAGTAATTGTAGCTGCGACGTGTTGTCATCACCTTAGCCAATAGAAACATTACATTAAGAATCTTCAAATACGTAGTTTTAAATTTTGTAATCTACAGGGACGATTTGTAAAACTATGCTAGCTCAACTATTCTAGTTTTTTTTGATAATCTTGTTTTGAAATTCTTCATCCTTGTGGTTGTCCTATATTGACTTATAATTTCTCCCATGTTTCTATTTAATGTTTTCTTATTTCCGAATGTATTATTTTAGATTTCTCATGGAATCGGTGTGACAGTTCTGCAGAATCCAAAATATTGATAAGGTAAAAAGAATGTAATTTACTAAAAACAAATATATGTACAAACAGTCGCACTTAAGATAAACTTACCTTCCCTCAATTGAATTGTTAATATGACAACACACTAATTATATATGTATTGGTATTAAGTATTTTGCATTACTAAAATAAACATCTTGTATGTGTAATATGAGAAATATGTTACAAAATATAAGTCTGTTGTTTATCAATTTTGATTTATATGATAATTTTTCAAATATATGTGATACATATGGTAATTTTTACATTTAAAAGTGTAGAAAATTGGATATATCTTGTAATTGTAATTGAATGATTTTTGATTTTTCTAGCTTTTGGTTTGTTGAGTATCTTATTTAGAATCACGATTTGGTTTTTATTATTACTAATATATATTGGAAGTTTTGAAGTTTTTCTTTTATAAGTTTTTACTTTCTTATTCTAAGTTGATTTATATGCATATAAATAAAAACTACAAAAAGAAAAAAAAAAGAGAACCACTAATTACTTTTTTTTTCTTCGTAGTGGTAGTAGCACTCTTTCAAAAAGTTCACCATTAATGTAGGTTTTAAAAGTTCAGCAGTACCAAAGGAAACTTGAGAAGTACATACTCACTGTTTTTTCTTAACTTATGTTATAATGTGCATATTCTTTAATTCATGCATACCAAAAAAGTTCACAATCAGAAAAATAATCAACACGAACACAATATAAACAAATCAACAATGTTCCTACGAGAGATCGACGAGTAATTGTAGCTGCGACGTGTTGTCATCACCTTTGCCAATAGAAACATTACATTAAGAATCTTCAAATCCGTAGTTTAAATTTTGTAATCTACAGGGACGACTTGTAAAACTATGCTAGCTCAACTATTCTAGTTTGTTTTGATAATCTTATTTTGAAATTTTTCATCCTTGTGGTTGTCCTATATTGACTTATAATTTCTCCCATGTTTCTATTTAATGTTTTCTTATTTCCCAATGTATTATTCTAGATTTTCCATGGAATCGGTGTGACAGTTCTGCAGAATCCAAAATATTGATAAGGTCAAAAGAATGTAATTTACTAACAACGAATATATGTACAAACAGTCGCACTTAAGATAAACTTACCTTCCCTCAATTGAATTGTTAATATGACAACACACTAATTATATATGTATTGGTATTAAGTATTTTGCATTACTAAAATAAACATCTTGTATGTGTAATATGAGAAATATGTTACAAAATATAAGTCTGTTGTTTATCAATTTTGACTTATATGATAATTTTTCAAATATATGTGATACATATGGTAATTTTTACACTTAAAAGTGTAGAAAATTGGATATATCTTGTAATTGTATTTGAATAATTTTTGATTTTTCTAGCTTTTGGTTTGTTGAGTATATTATTTAGAATCACGATTTGGTTTTTATTATTACTAATATATATTGGAAGTTTTGAAGTTTTTCTTTTATAAGTTTTTACTTTCTTATCCTAGGTTGATTTATATGCATATAAATAAAAACTACAAAAAGAAAAAAAAGAGAACCACCAATTACTTTTTTTTTCTTCGTAGTTGTAGTAGCACTCTTTCAAAAAGTTCACCATTAATGTAGGTTTTAAAAGTTCAGTAGTACCAAAGGAAACTTGAGAAGTACATACTCACTGTTTTTTCTTAACTTATGTTATAATGTGCATATTCTTTAATTCATGCATACCAAAAAAGTTCACAGTCAAAAAAATAATCAACACGAACACAATATAAACAAATCAACAATGTTCCTACAAGAGATCGACGAGTAATTGTAGCTACGACGTGTTGTCATCACCTTTTCCAATAGAAGCATTACATTAAGAATCTTCAAATCCGTAGTTTTACATTTTGTAATCTACAGGGACGACTTGTAAAACTATGCTAGCTCAACTATTCTAGTTTGTTTTGATAATCTTGTTTTGAAATTCTTCATCCTTGTGGTTGTCCTATATTGACTTATAATTTCTCCCATGTTTCTATTTAATGTTTTCTTATTCCCCAATGTGTTATTTTAACATTGTGTGGCTTTCTAACGTTGTTGGTTTGTATTGGAACTGATTACGTAGGTTTAACTTTTTCAATGTGCACCTTGTCTGGGATGTAATTGACCATCTGTAGAAAGTTTTTGAGTATCCCTTAATTCTCTAATGATTCTTTTAAGGGATTATTTTATTTAATTAAAAAATGTTTAGTAATCTAGAATCGTTTTTATCATTGAGAATCATAGCTTCACCGTTCAACAATCTCCTAATTAACAGATATCATATTAGATATAATAACAACTTATGAATCAGATTTAGATTGCAAATAATGGAAGAATTTTGTTTCTCACCATCCATCAATCTCTTAATTGCATTTATCTCATCTTAATCATTCTGCTTACTCTGACAAGTTAATTTTGTTTTCTTAGATGAGCATTAAGATTTTCACAATTTTAAATATAATGAGAGCCATGATGAGACACCAACGAATATGTTCTTTTTTCGGAATTCGACGTCGATTGGTTTTGGTTACAATGCTTTGATTAAGGAGTATAAAGTTTTTGATCCCTCTGTCCCCGATATAAAGGTAGACTTTTAATTTTTTGTAGTCCGATTAGATAGGTGGAACTCCAATTCCAAAATGTATACGCCCTTATTTATTACACGTAGATAATTATATTAGAAATGAGATAAAGGTTAATTTAAGAAATCAAGATTATTTTTTAATCTAAGAGATTTTCAAGAATCTGCCTTTACATATACAACAAACAAAGGGAAAATAAACTAGGGAGAGATATTGATTTTTCGATGGTTACAAGGAATTATTCTAGGCAGTGGCAATGGATGGAGAGAAATCATGAGAGGCTGGACACAAAATTTGTCAATATTTATTGTGGACATGGTGCATTTGCAAATAGAGCAATAAAATGGGAGAGATAGAATGAGAGAAAAGGTGTCGATCTTCGATTTGATTGGGTATCTTTCAGGACCTCATTTGCCACCGGCCAGCGGATGGCCTCATTTTACAATGAGTTTTTTAGTGACGATTTTATTGTTTCTTTTTCGAGTATTTCGAATAAAAAGGGTAAAATGATATTGCTTGAAAGAAAACACACATGGAGATATTAAATCCCAAAACTTTTATCCATTGTTATTAGAAATTGCAGCAAAATAATCATAATCTTATTGCTTGAAAGAAAACGTACATGGAGATCTTAAATTTATTCCCGGTCGCTCGGGCCGTTTGATTATGGCATGATCAAAATGTTCCTAATACAAAAAACAGTAGCATAACCATAAACTTTCCATTGTGGTCCGAAATTTTCCACATGATCATAATTTGTTGATTCATTATTCCACAAATCATCTTTCGAAATTTCCATACGAATAACCGGTAAACAATTTTTCTCTCGAAATTTATTGCATAATCTACTAAAATATGCGCACGGAACCATCCAAACCTACAAAATGTGCAAGAAATGATCCAACAATTTAACTACAGTATAGCCCCTATATAAATAGCGTTGGGAACGGAGAAATTTATCAATTTATCGCGATATTAATAATCGCATAAATTGTATATTAATTAGTTTCTTAAAATATTGTTCAAGTAATAATCAATGAAATGAACCAATACACCTTATTCCTTTGCAAATTGTTTTCTCCATTGTAAGATTCATTCAATGGATGACACTGTATCAAAGAAAAGTGAAGTGTTAGATAATAAAGAAATTAGAGAATTGCAAACTTTAATCAATGGATTGAATTATTAGAGTAGAATGGATTTAAATTGTCCTCAAAAGGATATTATTTCAGATTTGTTGATTGATGAAGAAATAATTGAGGGTGTCACGGGAAAAAAAAAGCGATGATGTGGAAGTTGAAGATGATAGTGTAGTTAGCCACATTCCCGTAAAGAACCTATCAGAGCTGCAAAGATATTGGATAAGATTTTATTGCATTATGAAGCGACAACACCAAAAACTCTTCTAATGTTAAGGAAAATCCAAGATGAAATTCAATGTGACATCAATATTAGGAAAACCAAGTTATAATTGAATCTTTTTTTTTTACCAAATTAGCATAATTTTTATAATTAAATTTATATAAATTGGAGAGTTATTAATTTATCTATTCGTATATTATTGTGTGATAATAATGAAATTCACGGTTCTATAATTATGTATCTATAAATTAAACTTATAGTTGGCATCAAGAATCTGTATTTAGACCTCATGATTTTCCGTTTACGATACGCAATAATGGTTAAACCCTTTTTTGAGATTATGTACTCATATGTAGCGAGTTGTTCTGTACATCTCACTGTTACAACGACACATCATGGTAGACAACTGGAAATTTGAATTCGCAATCGTAGTTAGGTTACGACTTCAGGCTTCTTAATGTTTAGGGTTTAACTAGTACTTTTTGTTTTTCTTAAATATAGCCCACGGTTTTATTATTGATAACTCATGGACTTAGTGAGTCGAATTGACCTATAAATCAGGATTGACCTTTTGTCATTATTATCCATAGCCCGCGAATTAACCAGTAGAATGTCGTCCCAACTCGTGCTTCTTTATTTTTCTTCATGAATCACTATTGTATGCTGAGTGATATCTAAGTTTACCAGCACGGTTTTTTGTTTTCTGTAGGAATAATTCTGATATGCGTGTGATTAGTAAACTAAGCTAGAGGAGTTTAATCGTTCTAGCTACAAGAAGTTTTGGACCTTGGTTCCGTTTATCAGAGAATTATACATATAATAAACCCTAATTCAATTACAATTCATCACCATGTTTTCATGATTCAGTTTGTCAATCATCTCCACTATAATGAGGATTTTTTTTATCTATCCATGATTCAGTTTGTCAATCTTCTCTACTGTGAATTATGAAGAAGTAGCAGTGGTGGTGATAATATTTCTGCTGTGACTTATTAAGAAGTGGCGGCGGTGGATATAATAGTACTAGCCGGGTTTGCAAAGAAATAAACAACTGTTGGAAATGTGACGTGTTTAAGATGGATGCTCACCAATATGTGGGGCCCACATCTTATTTATACTATCAACAAATAGGATATACACCTGTCACTTATATATGCATAATGATCTGCATGAAATGACGTTTATCACCTGATTTGTTACTGTATAAATACCCCACCAGGGGCTCGGTTAAGAACTAAGAAGAAATGAAACTCCACTTCCTTTCTTTATCCTGGCGTTTTTAGGGGCCACCCCAAAGGATTTAGGGGCCATTAATTTATACCCAGCCAAAGACTCTAGTTAAGGGGTACCTTATATGATATTGAAGTTACATAAATACCCTTATGGTAAAATTGTATAAAAACCAAATCAAAAACAATTCTACTCATTTCAGCTCTTCTTCTTCCAGTTTCCTATTATCTTCCGATTGTGGAAGAAAAAAAAAATTCCGCTCCAAAGTCAAATGGCCCCAATTAGGTAAGAATCTATCATTTTTGGGGTTTATTTCGCTTTAATTCGACGAATCGAGGAAAAAATTTTCTAGGGTTTTCGGTTATTTATCCAGATTCGGACGATATGCATGCTCATTTACTTCCGAATGTAGTCGTGTTCTTCATTTCTCAAGAACATCGACAGTATTCGGGAGAAATATTTGATGGTTATCAGACGAATATTGTTGGTCATATCTTCCTAGATACAAACTGGTAATAATCGGTAGTTTAATGAATTTTTTGGCTACCGAATATATTTAAGTAGATACACAGTATTCGGAAGTACACTCACTAACGAATATATATATATATATATATATATATTGAAAAAATCTCAAAATTTCTGATATAGGAAAAATCCCATTTTGGGGCCAGTATTTATTCGGAAGAAAATATAATGTTATATACTTCTGATTATTTCAATTTCAAAATTTGAAAAGTATAAGTTTTTCCCAAATTCTGATTTTTGGGCTATCGTACATTCGGGACTTTACAAAACAATTATCCTCCGAATATAGCAAGTTAAAAACAAACCACGCCTTGGCTCTAGGTGGTTCCAAGGGCCAATATAGAATGCTAGACAGCCCATATTCGGAAGTTTGGGTAACTAATTATACTTCCGATTATTTCAATTTCAAAATTTGAAAAGTATAAGTTTTTCCCAAATTCCGATTTTTGGGCCATCGTACATTCGGGACTTTACAAAACAATTATCCTCCGAATATAGCAAGTTCAAAACAAACCACGCCTTGGCTCTAGGTGGTTCCAAGGGCCAATATAGAATGTTAGACAGCCCATATTCGGAAGTTTGGGTAACTAATTATACTTCCGATTATTTCAATTTCAAAATTTGAAAAGTATAAGTTTTTCCCAAATTCCGATTTTTGGGCCATCGTACATTCGGGACTTTACAAAACAATTATCCTCCGGATATAGAAAGTTCAAAACAAACCACGCCTTGGCTCTAGGTGGTTCCAAGGGCCAATATAGAATGTTAGACAACCCATATTCGGAAGTTTGGGTAACTAATTATACTTCGGATTATTTCAATTTCAAAATTTGAAAAGTACAAGTTTTTCCCAAATTCCGATTTTTGGGCCATCGTACATTCGGGACTTTACAAAACAATTGTCCTCCGAATAATATAGTCGTGTTTAGAAATACCAACTTAATCGGTAGATAAGAATTTAAGTTTGCTACCGAATGTCTTATTCGGAGGGAATACGTGTATCGTTAACAACCGATTGTAGTGCACCAATGATACGAAACCTCAACGGCCATATTTTCAGAAACCTCAATGGCCATATTTTCAGAAACCTCAACGACCATATTTTCAAAAATTAGATCTGTTGGAACTCTAATCTATATAAGGAGGGTAACCCCTCTCAGTTATTATTGAGTAACAAATATGAATGAAAAACCTTTTCAATGGCAAGTCCATCATCAATCGACAACATACTTCGAAGATGCAAGCGAACAACTACATCAATTGCAGCAAGGGAAGAAGAAATACAAAAAAGGAACAAACAACCCAAAAAAATTAAACCATCGTTAGTGGCAACGGAGGAGGAGGAAGAGGAAATCAAGGCTAAGAAGCGAGGTCAAGAACAATTCCATCATAGAGAAAGATTAAAACAAGTTGAGGAAGAGACCGAATGGATAAAAAATTATTACATTGTGAAGGATCTACCCAAAAAACAGCAGGACGATCGTATATTTTGGATTAACGTTTCATTGGGTCCTTTTGTTGGTAAGTACAAGAAGCCACGCCACAATTATGAACCATCCCATGTTTCTTCAAGGGTGCACCATGTTATAAAAATGTGCACCGAGTACAACCGTATTCTTGCTAGGCACAGAGACGACAGGTTTGCGGCACAAGATGCTTATTCCAAGTGGAGAGGAGAGTCGTTTCTACATTTCGAAGCCGCGTTGATTGTTGCATCTCGGACTGGGAAAAAAGAATAACATGTGATGTTTGAGTGCTGTAAATTCAAATTTTTAATATTAATCGGCGGTTTGATAAAATATGGAATTCCCGAATATGATTAATCGTATTGAAGTGTTATAATATTGTTGTTCCGATTACATAGTTTCAAAAAAAATTATAATCGTGCCTCGAAAAAAAACGATCAAACATCGTCATCATCCGAGGGGATCAATTCGAGTAACTCAGCGGGAAAGTTGTTGTCCATAACACGATCCCAATCAACCATGTTGGACTCATATTGTTTCACCCAATCCTTGCAATGGTTCATCGGGAAGTAATCGTGCCACTTACTCAACGGAGGTAACGTACAATCTTTCTTTACTCTTAAACCGATAAAATGCATTTCATTCACAAATGCCATTACGATTCTTCTATCTTTAACCGACTCGTCGCAAGCCGTTCTTGTGGGTGCAAACGTCATGCTAAGTCCATACATAGGAGGAACGAAGAAATGTACCACGCAATTCAAAACGTCCGCTAGGAGATATCCAAATTTAGGAATTGTCATCCAATACTTGGATCCGGTTGTCTTCAATCCCTTTCGACACTTCACACGCGCAACTAAGTCTTTGAACTCTTGTTCTTTGTCGTATCTATCTCCTCGCCTCATCATCTCCATATAAAAACCCTTGTCCTTCACTAGTTGTACCGCCATCTTATTTCTTAAATATTGGCATTGGGTGACATCTTCGATATCCGCCTCTCTAAAGTAACCCATTTGTTCCGTAGCAACGTGAAATCCACAATTTTCATCCCCATCAACCTCGTCGGTCGACAAAAAAAATGGAATGATAAGTGGAGGGAGTTCTTCCAAATACTCTTTGTATATTGTATATGTGGATCGATTTGGTCTTCCATTAAGATCTTTAGGGCAACGAAGAGTACCTTTGTCCTCTTTTATAGTAAGAATTTCCATTGGTTGGGTTTGTTGCGAGGCGTTCATTTGCTCAACAACTTCTTTGATAACATTGGGTTGACTTACTTGAGAAGGCTCTGTAGAGATCTTTGGCCTTACTTGTCGGGTGGTTGGTCCACTTTGATCATTTCTTGGACGACCTCTTTTCTTAGGTTCCGGCTCACCTTCAAATTCGGCTTCCGAACACTCGTTCCTAGACAATATTCTTTTATTAGACAAATACTCCTTCAACTCTTTTCTTTGGATGGTCCTCGACACTTCGGTGTTTGGCCTACCGGTGTTCTTTTGCTTAATAGGTTCATCAACCTCCCTTAAACAAGGGTGAAGGGCTTCCTCCAAATTATGCATCAATATTTGCTTTTTGGTGCCGTTTGATGTAGCGTAACGCTCGGCTATTCGTGCATACAATTCCGACTCGAAGAAAGACGGACCATCAACTACCGGGGTGTTCGGAGTGAAATTTAATTGCTTCCAAAATGGGTGAATATCATCGATGTCAATCACTTCAACATACCTACCCAACTTATGACGACATGGGAGTCAAATACCTATCATATCCTTGCAAACACAAACCGTATTCTCGTCATCGTAAGTTTTATATAACTTCAATTGTTTCATCATGCGATTTATTGCCCATCTTGAAACTTTATGAAAAACTCCCCTTAGAAGCAATTTTTCCTTAATATGTTCCATCGGGAATTGGTGTACACTAAATTGCATACATTTCCTAATCTTTACGAGATCACGATTGGTGAATTCATGGATTGCTTCTTGGATCGACACAACTCCATTTTGACTACCAATTATTATTTTCTTTAGTCGACCATGAGACCCCTCCGCAATGCTTGTCGCCTCGTTCTTGAAGTTACGATATTCATATGTCCATGCAAACACAAACCTCTCCTTAATCGTTAACCATTGTTTTTTACAATACTCAACCGGTTTTGGGTAGTCCGTGCCGTATTCATCCTCAAATTTCTTCAAGTTACATTCGTAAATTTCCTCGGTCATCGACCAAACGATTTTGTCCCGTGCTTTCATGAACATTTTCCAAATTATTCCATCCTCCTTCAGCTTTTCTTCAAATAGCCTATCCTCTTCCTTACGTTCTTCCAAGGTTAATTTACTAATGCGCTCATCCTCTTCCTTTGACCTCTTGGTACCCTTCCTTGGTCTTTTAGCTTGGAAATGATGATGGCAATTGGTTTTGAGATTGCATTGAATGTGCCACGTACATTGCAAGTTTTGGGCTTCCGGAAACACTACCGCTATTGCATGCATTAAGGCTTGATCGTTATCCGTTACAATAACCCTTGGAAAATTAACCGTTATAAATGGACCTCAACGTCTCCAACATCCAAATGAAACTCACATTGTTCTCATGATCCATTAAACCCCATGCAATCGTAAACGTGTTTTTGTCCGAAGTATGGCAAGCAATGTTCAACAACGACATGTTATACTTGTTTGTCTTATAAGTAGCATCTATCAACAAAATTTGATGAAAGCATTGAGCCAATTGGATCATTTCGGGATGTGCCAAGAAAACACGAACCACTATACCATCCTTTTCTTCCCTTCTCAAGGTGTAGCCGTGTAACTCCGCTAACCACTCCGATTGTTGCATGACCGTTCTACCATCCCAATCAGTCCTTTTGATCGTAGCTAGGGCCGACTTAATTGTAGACAAAGAATACAAGTTGTCGGGATCGTCCGCCTTTATTTTACTTAAGATCGCACTCGCTTTTTGGATCCGCATAGACCTCACCGTCTGCATTTGATGTGGCTTTAACTTGGCAACCATTACATGTCCAATTAAATCCAATGGATCATCATGGTTGTGACAAACGTTATCAACTTTATACATTTTATACTCTTTACCTTTAATACCATCGGTCTTATAGAAGACAATCTTAAATGGGCATCCTATCTTCTTGGTATTGCTTCGGTATTTCCTATTCGTCTTCCGTATGTACTTACTATTCTTTCCCTCGTGACTCTTTCGCGTCCCACCTCGCTCACAAATCATTTCAAATCGAGTGTCACTAACATGATTATTTTGAACTACCACGCACATGTTATCTTTTTCCTTGTTCATAAGCCATTCCTTTGCCTCCTTCTTACTTCCAAATGTCTAAACGTGCATAAAACAAAACAAATCTAATAAGCATAACCATTTAACATATAAATTTTGAAAAAAAGAAAAAAGTAGTAATGAGTATACCAAATCGTTTGCATAGTATAGGGAAGTGTCGGGCCTCAAATAGAATTCATCAACAAACTCTTCAACGGCCTGCATATGAAAGCAAAAAATTATTATACAATAATCGGAGGTTATTAAATAAGTCAAACTTCTGAATATTCTATATTCGGAATCCTATCGGTTACCCAAAACACCCGATCTATGCAAATGAATGTACACAGTTTACTGAGTGAAAAAAATGATATAATCGGAGGTCATTAAATAAGTCAAACTTCCGAATACTTTATATTCGGAATCCTATCGGTTACCCAAAACACCCGATTTATGCAAATGAATGTACACAATTTACTGAGTGCAAAAAATGATATAATCGGAAGATAAAATATATAGTAAACCAGCCGAATATAAATAACCGGGAGATAACTTTAATCGATAAACATCCGATTTTCAAGTTTTCGGAAATTTTATTTTGAGGCCACTGTTATATTCGGCAGTCAAATAATGTTAAACTATTACCGATTGTAAAGGATAAGAATACTGAGTTTTGAAATTTTCTGAGGAATTCGTTTTTGGGGACATTCGGAGGTAAATAACTCTACATAACTACCGAATGTAGATATTTTTGGAAAATTAGTTTGGGGTTTTTCTCATATTCGGCAGTAAACTAGTATCTTGTAACTACCGAATATACATATTTGGTACTCAGTGTGTTATATTCGTAAGTTTAATCTAGAAATTATCTACCGAATCTGGGTAGTTCATGGCATTCAATGCATGCAATAATCGGTTTTTCTTGTTTACAAAAGCACACAAACCATGCAAATCAAGTATTTTAGTTTCTTAACACAATACCTGTGTTTTACATGCATCGTTAGCTTGAATATCATGCGATTCTCCATTTTCTTCCATGAAAGGGTCGTCTATGTTTTCCTCTCCACAAAAGTTTGGATCATTCAACATATACCCCAAATCGTCTTCTCTAAACGGTCGTGAACCCTCAACATTTTGTTCTTCGTCATGATTCTCACCTTCTTCTTCATATCCATCCATTTTTGTAGTGATAAAATGGGTTTTCTCTTTTTTTCCTTCACCTTCTTCTCTATAACTCTAACAACGCAAAAATGAAAAATAAATGTAAAAAATGAAACACAAATCATTCTAATATTTCACCGACTACAATCGGAAGTCTGGGAAATATTTTGGCTTCCGATTGCAATCGGAGGATAACAATGTTATCATATCCTCCGAATATATAAGGGTAATTTCGCCATTACGAATTACGCGAGATAAGGGCTGGCTACATTTTCCCTTTGGGTGACCTTTTTTGTTTTATTGTTGGCCCCTAAATCCTTTTGAGTGGCCCCTAAAAACGCCAGGTTCTTTATCTCGAGTTCTTTATTTTGTTTGCTCGAGTTTCTCTAACTATAGGGCAATTACCAGTTAGTACCACAAACAGTAGGTATCTTATGAAAACAACTTATCTACGGTTCCTTTTCCCCTTCTCCACTATGGTTTTTGTTATTCTTTACAACTTCCATCTTTATAGTAGTTTATTATCAAATACCATTTAGTAGTGCTATTTTATGAAGGTGAATACTAGTTAAGGTATTGTATAGAAACAGTACCAAGTAATACCAACTAGCTATTTATATAGTACATTGCATAATTACCTAGCCTATTATAACACGTTATCAGCACGAATTGCTCGATAGCTACGGTGTGTTCGTTTGTTCGATTAGAGGAGATGTAGCGGGAGCAACACCTATAAACGACGGAGATTATATTTTTTCTTCCCTAATTCGTTATGTTTTATGTTCATTAAATATGATCTTAATTTTGTACTTACCTATATTATTTTTGTTTTGGTAAGGATACCATAACGGATTAAAGTTTCGATTTGTACAGCTAAATTGAACTTTATTCTAATTAAGGCGCATATATATATCAACGTGATATATATTTTAATTTGTAATTGTTGGTAAGTATGGGACGGTGAGTATCGCAACTCCGTGAACTTTGTCAATTTTCTTTATCATTTATTATGGTACTAACGATTTTAATAGCGGTAAAGCGAGGAATTGTCGCATCCCTGACGGATAGCGTAAATTTGATTTTCTCAGCTTTGATAATCTCCAGAAATTGAAATAGTTCCACCAGAAGATGGAACATCGTGTGGCACAATATGGGTGCAAAATGTGTGCTCGGCTAGCCCGTTAGTCCCAGAAGTCACCCGTTACAAAAGTGATAGGCGTTTCTGTCGGCGGTCCCTGAAGCGACCAACTAGGCAACTTTGTTATAAACAGTTTATCCATTTATGTACTTGTAAATTAATATTTCGTTGACCCTAAAGGTGACGAAGTTGGAGATTTTTGATATTGTATTAGTACCATATATGTTTTGATGTTTATCCTTTGTTTTAAGTTTTGTTTATTTTCTTTGCTTATTTTTGTCAGTAATGGATTCCTGAAGCAATCCATAAAATGTTGTAGACTTCAGAAGCAGTCCAACATATATTTTGTGCCTTCCTGTAATAATCCAAAATTTATGGGTTCCCGCAGTAATCTGTAAAATAGACTCCATAAGTGATCTATCGATATAGTTGGATTCCAGGAATTATCCATAAAATTTTGGGTTTCCGAAGTAGCCCATAGTTACCAAATATTTTTGTTGATGGCTCTACTATTTTTCTCTCGTCTATCTGTACTAAAGGATATGGTTCCATAAGTAATCAATCCAGTATAGATATGGACGATAGAGATACTTGTCTCAAATTTAGGCGAACAACAAACACATATTTTTCGGACCATTTTATAACCCGTGTAAAGGTTTTGAGAAATGCCAAATACCATTTCGGGTTCGATTAATATGATAAACGACTTCGGAAAAGCGTGTATCATTCAGGTGGTACAAAGGCTAGTATTATTATTTAACGCCTTGTATTATCTGGATTCCCGAAGAATCCGTTGAATCTTGAAAATACCACCTTGAAACAAAAATGAGCATTTTTCATGGTCTCTTTTATGGGGTGTGCCATATGAAAATTCTATTAGTGGAATCTCACACTGTCGTTAGCTAGAAGTTTGATGACCTTAATTTTTCATACTTAGGCATGGTCGGTATGGACATCAAAGTTCTACCAAGATGAGTAGAAAATACAAAATGCTCATAGATATCCTTTACACAACCGGAAGCTTCTGCCAGTAGATAAAGATGTAAATTGTGTTGTTTGTTTCCTGAGACATTTGACTATTTAAATGGCATTGATAGAAGCATTACAATAACTCGTTGAATCACCAATATTACTTCATAGGATTTATGGTGGCATTTGTAGGACTTATTCACCCTACAATATGGACAAGTTTCAATACTTTGTAGTATTGATAGACACATCAACTGGATGGTAATGTATTATTACAGATGAGACTGTATTCCCGCCGTTAGGGGGAGGAAGTAAGTCGTTAAAATGAACGACGTGAAATGTCTCATCTTTTGCCGATCCTGCAACTGTTTTTAGGATACTTCTTTATGGTTTAATTAACACCCAAAAACTATAATGAGTAGAGTTGTCTTTGAAAATTTGACAAAATTATGGAACCAGAAGTTTACAGAAATGAGGTAGTAATGTTTCCGCCATGATCAGGAAAACTAAGATGCCACCAGAAGTTGGCATGCCAACTTGCCACCAGAAGTTGGCAAGAATAAGGTTGATAACCATAATGTTCTCCCACTTTAATCAGGGGGAGAAAAGCCACCACAAGAGGATGGTGCAAATTATGATAACCTAAAAAGGTTTTTCCCGCCTAAACAAGGAGGGAAAGACTGCCATCTAAAGATGACACGTATTATGTCGACAATCTTAAGGGATTCCCCTTTAAGTCATGGAGATGACAGAAACCACCCAAAGGTTACAGTAAACAATGTCCACAATTGAATAGGTTATCTGACTAAGTGTTTATCCTGATCAAACAAAATTTAGCTACCACTAGAGATTGGCGTGAAACTATCTTAGTTTGTTTTATCACACCAAGATATTGGATGTAATTGAGGTGTTGGAGATTACTCATGATTAAAACAAATAACTGCAGTAGCTCTGGGAAATTATTGTTCGTCACTGCTTGAGAATGCAGACACAAGAAGTTGTCACAACAGGTAAATCATGCATCTCGCAGTGACCAAGTCGTGTGTTAAGACACGCTTGAGGCACGGGTGACTGCCTCATATATGCCTCGTAAAATAGATTCCAATCACTCTTATAATATGTAGTGCTCTTGAAGAGACTACATATAGTGCTCGTGGAGACTATCGAAATATGATCCACACTCTCTAAGTATATACCTCATTAAATATGAGGTGATGATAATGCCCTTGAAGTGGCGTTGGTACTAGTCTGTGAAACTTTAGTTAAGTATGCATGCATTAGAGAAATGTGTGGGATCTATATGATTGTCGATTACTATTTACAATAGTGGTTGTATACCCCTATGCAGAGGAACATCGACATTGTGATTGGTAGTCATATAATCTATTTCCTCAAACTAAGACAGAGGATGGAATATCTCCAAAACGCGCAAAAGATCGGATCCGACTCACACCGTAAAATTGTGAGGCCTGAATGTTACAGGTTGGTGTTTGAGATAAAGCGCACAGAGAGTAATATTATCGTTTTAAGTGCGATTGAGGGTTTCCTGCTGAACCCCAGGATTGGTTCTGTAAAACTAAAGGTATTCTCCTAATATTGATGCACCTTAGAGTGGTAGTCTCTGAAGGACTCTAATTGCATCTTGCTTTGTGATTATTTTTGAGACTTTGAAGGATTCGACTTTTCCTAGACCAGGCAGCCATCTGACTTTGTGATTTACGTCAGGTTTGAAATTTAGTCATAATCACCATCTTGAAGAGGAGAAATTTGATGAACAATCCTTGTGTATTTTATGTTCTTGGTATAAGGTTAAAATCCGGATGAAATGATGATATCATTTTTGGCTTCTGAAAGAACCCTTAGTAGCGCTAAAATCCACGCTTGAACTAGAGTTTTGAGATCTCACTGAAATCGAAATATTTGCTCGACCTGAAGTTTGAGGACATGCTAGCATAATAAAATTTTCCTATATATACCAGAGTATCTAGTTTTGATACTCGTAATACTTACCGTGCTTCTAAATTAGCACCATTACTGGGAAGTGATCGATCTATCTGATACGTACGTTAAATTTATGGTCCAGAAGTACCATATATGGATATAATGCATGCATTATCTCGTGTCTTCTAACTTTTATTTTGTAGGTTACAGTTTTAGATGCTGAAATTGATTCTACGGTATTTATGAGTTTACAAAAGACCTTTCATAGTTATGCCTGAAGTTAAAGCGAAAATAAATTGGTGTGTAATGGACTGAGAATTTAAATGCGAGGTGTACAATGGCGAATGTTCACCCGGCGCAAAATCAGGCAGTCAATCCTCCATAAACTGAACTTAGTAAAGCAGTTTTTCTAAAGGCTGTAAAATGTCCACACCACCAACCGCTTTAAGAAGTCATGCTTCAGGGGGAGTAAACTCGTAGAATCTTTGGCTGAGCTTAAACGCGTTGTACTCTTTTTCCTTCATCAAGGTTTTGTCCCGATGGGTTTTTCTTGTCAAGGTTTTAACGAGGCAGCATATGCGTATCCAGCACTGTCATTGGGCGACGTCCGTTGTACTCTTTTCCTTTGGTCTGGTTTTGTCCCACGTGGTTTTCCAGACGAGGTTTTTAACGAGGCAACATGCTCTTCGACGTCGGCATTATTCTGAATTTTGGTGGTCAGGTTTTGTCCCAAGCGGTTTTCCTGGCACAAGCGTTCAGGTTTTGTCCCCAAATGGTTTTCCTAACGCAATTTTTTTTATGGTGGAAGTATTTCTCGGCGCTAAGGTTTTATCCCAAGTGGTTTTCCTGGCGTAAATCTTGTCAAAGAAAACATTTTGTGGCGGCGACCACCCTTTTTCTAAGATCGGGTTTTATCCTAAATGATTTTCCTGACGCAACTTTGATAGAGGAAGCATTTCATGACGGTGACCAACCTCACTCCAAGTTCAGGTTTTTCCTAAATTGTTTTCCTGGAGAAAATGTGTGACTACCATCGTCACTTTGAAGCTAGCTACGTTGTACTCTTTTTCCTTCGACCAGTTTTTGTCCCAGTCAGAATTTTTTTTGATAAGGATTTTAACAAGCGACGTTTTGAATGGTGACATCCAAGGAGAGTGTTGGAAATGTGACGTGTTTAAGATGGATGCTCACCAATATGTGGGGCCCACATCTTATTTATACTATCAACACATAAGATATACACCTGTCACTTATATATGCATAATGATCTGCATGAAGTGATGTTTATCACCTGATTTGTTACTGTATAAATACCCCACTAGGGGCTCGGTTAAGAATTAAGAAGAAATGAAACTCCACGTCCTTTCTTTATCTCGAGTTCTTTATTTTGTTTGCTCGAGTTTCTCTAACTGTAGGGCAATTACTAGTTAGTACCTCAAACAGTAGGTATCTTATGAAAACAGCTTATCTACGGTTTCTTTTTCCCCTTCTCCACTATGGTTTTTGTTATTCTTTACAACTTCCATCTTTATAGTAGTTTATTATCAAACACCATTTAGTAGTGCTATTTTATGAAGGTGAATACTAGTTAAGGTGTTGTATAGAAACAGTACCAAGTAATACCAACTAGCTATTTATATAGTACACTGCATAATTACCTAGCCTATTATAACAACAACAACCATTTTGGGATTTTCTTAATACAGAAGAAGAAGGTATGCACTCCATTAATCATTGTAGTTGGTGGAGATGGAAGAATTGAAAAAAAAAATGTTCGGAGAATACTAAAGAAGGAGTTGGATCGGCCTTTACCTATCCAAGTTAAAATGTATGAGCTATGGGTAATAACAATAAAAGGTCAAATTTGAATTTTAGGTCAATTTAGCTGACTAAGTCACATGGTTATCAATAATAAAACTGTGGGCTATGTTTAAGAAAAGCATAACTTTTCTGGTTGTTAATTTGGAAAATAAAGGGAGAGATGGGTTAGTTACAATCCCTGGGCTAAAATTTAATAGAAGCTGAAGGACCCAGTTAATGGGCTGTGTTACTATCCAGAACCAGTTCTACAACCCGGAAGCAGTTCCTGCCAGAACTTTACTGTTCAGTTCATTCCCTAGTTGAACCAGGACTAAACCGATCCAGTTCCTTTCTCATTCAATTTTTTTTTTTTTCCTTTTTCTTTTTTTCCTTCTTTCGGTTTTGCGTATATCTAATTGATCAGAGAAGTCTTGTTATTTAACAGAAAATGCTATATAGCCCCATAATAACAGCTGAATAGCAGCTAGCTCCGGACCATCTGGTACGTCCAAATTTTCACAATTTGGACGTAATCGACTCGACTAATTTGAAAAGATTTTATAAGAGAAAAATAAGGAAAATAAGCATTTCTTCCTTAACTACATCTTTCATCCCCACCAGCTCAACTTTGATCTTATAATGTAATGTACTTCTGAAACAGAAATTAAACGCACACGTGTTGCAAAACATGCTTCATCTTTTGTCTCAAATTCTATCGCTATTCCTGGATTTTTTTTGTTAAAAACATTAGAGTGAATCAAACCAACACGGTCATTGAAAATTTTAATATTAATTAGTTGGTTCATTGTAGCATTGCTATTCTCGTGTGGTTGTGTGGAAAATTAGAATTCACATGGCTGTCAAAATCCATTCCACGGCATACAGTATATGAGATCCAATGTCAATAGATTCGTCCTTAGAGATTATGGTCTCCAAGAAAATTGGTACCATGCATAAAATTAGATTAGGACATCTGAATGTTGTATTATGTCAATAATAATTACAGTGTATTACTACTCATTGATATACATAAAAAAGAAGAAAAAACATGGAAAGCACAAATGCACCACTGAATCCAAAAATTACTTATATTCCATGAAGAGGAAATAAACCATATGTTGATGCTCCATGAATAAAAAATGATACACGACCAACTAGTGTCGGTAAAGAAGACGATGGACAAGATCAAGGGAAATCGAATATTTGCCTGATCTTTCTCTTAGAAACCTGCTTAAATGGGTTGAGTAGATTACGTCCAATCTGTGAAAGTATGGCAGTTATGTATAGGGAGATGTGTCAACTATTGAGTGGTTGTATTGTAGTTCTAAGAAATCCTACAACTACACTCCACTACAACTAGTTCAACCTCTAGGTAATCATTATGAATTCTTTTTTTTTATTAACAAAAGATTAGGAATGTTTACAAAATAGATGAAAATCTTACAATTCTTCTTCAAACATAAACTCACTTTCTCTCTCTTTATCTCTCTTAACAGACTTGTCCTAGAATCCTCCCAGAAACAATGACTCTCTCCTTTATATAGGATTTTACATAGCGGATAACAGCTAAGAATCCCTTTATTTTCGGGATCACTGTGCAACATATTCTCTCATATACAATCGCTCATCTTCGCATAACTTACTAATTCGCATAATTCTTCACACTTTACTCGTGACTTTGCTGACATCATCTAATGTGTCATCTCAATTTGCTGTGTGCGATGCTCCTCGCGTATGTTGTATTTTTCACTTCGCGTAGTTATTAACGTGTGCGATATTTAACTCCTACATTTGCCTCTTCTCATATCGCTTATTCCATTTTATTTTGTCGATGGTTATCCGGATTTCAAGCTCCTCTCTACACGTGTCGATTTTCTTCCTTTTTACCGGCTTGAACCGTCTTCAACCGGTTACTTCTTTTCACCTATTTAAGGGTTTGTCTACAATATTTCCTTCCTTCTTCATCATTCATCTTCTCTCTCTTGTTGTTATCCATCTTCATCTACTACTACCCATTTCTGCTGTTGCTATTGATTTCTTCTGTTATTTTTCTTCTACCATGAACTCTAAATCAAGGTTCGTTTCTTTTCTTCACGATGATTAGTGATTTTAACCATTAATTTTCTTTATATGGTCTAATTCCCATACTTTCGCAGAAAAAGCTCTACCAGTAGTGCTTTTCGAATCATGCAAAGACCCAACTCTTCTTCAAGTGAAAATAAAGAATCGCAAAAGAAGAAATCAAGCATTGATAATGAACCTCAAAATAAGGAATCTCACAAGAGGAAGACTTCGCACAATAAAGAAGTAAGAAATATCCAATTATCTTAAAACAATATTGTGGCCTCTATTTCTTATCTATTTTATTTTCGCAGGCTTCCGATGCTGAGATGGTTGATGGTAAAAGTTAAAAGGTCCTGCAAACCCATACCACTCTCTTCAAATCTTTCTATTTTAGATTTTAGCGCTATAGATGTTGTTCCTGTATCCACAGTTCAGCCTTCACATACTAATCCTCCTATCACTCCGACAATAAGTCAAACTCTTGAAAAAGATGTTTCTGTTACCCATATATCTCCCCATGCTTCCGAGAAGAATGTTCCTGCTACTCCTTCACCAACAAATCCTCTTATGGATGAGAATGCTTATGTTAGGATTAGAAGATAGCAATGAAACAGAGACTTATCATGATTTTCTCGTTGTATTGGTCTTATTTCCTGTTGCGTTCTCGCTTCAACTTGTCTGCTGCTGGACTTTTTAGTTTCTCTTATGCTCACATTACAAAGATAAAATCTTTCTTAACCTTGCAATCAAAATTGTACAACATTTAGAAGGGGTTTTCTTGCCTTTAAGATTTATTTGTCCATTAGGGGCCGGTACTATAATCCATATGCAAATTCTTTAACATCATTACAAAATTTATACCACTGTTTTCATATTTCCCGGTTTGCCTATCTATAAAACTACTAATACTCTTTGATTATAATTGAACTGCGCAAGTATCAATCACTACGTAATTTAACGACGTACGTAGCACCTAAGACTGATCTAATTTAGGTGCATTTTCTCTACTCTTAGTGTACTTTTAATTATCTCGCCTAATTGCCACTACATTTATGGATTATTAGTGTGTAGCAGATCCCAATTTGAACAACTAGTAATGCTGCAATATAGCATGTATACAAGACTAATAGTAGAGATGCAAATAGTTTTACTTTACAGCAATAGTAAATTTAAGAATCATGCTGCTCGTTTGCAACATTGTGCTCAAGGAACGTTTCTCTACCTGAGCCAGTTGGGACAATTGGTAGTATTTAAGGTTTCATGAAAATATGCACAGCCGCATTGTTAATTCTCTAAAACTTGGTAGTTGTCAGCATCCAGCGTATTCTAGAGCAGATTAGATTGCATCGAAGGATCCTTTTTGGTTAAGTGTCATGATGGCATGTGTAAGAGGTAATAGACAAACTAGAATTGGGTTATATGCCGAGTATTTCACATCAACAGAAAATCAGGATACACATGAAGACTTAGGCGATGAGATCCATTTTAATTTTAATTTTCGAATTTGTATGATGCTGTTTGCTTCTTCGAAATACCCTCTGCTCAAAACTTTGACTAACTGCTTCTGACGGTGTTGTTATGGTGATTGTGGTAGGTATCGAGAAGATCACTAAATTTAAGGATTGTATTATTAACTGAAAGTCAATCATACATGAACAAAGGTTAGCTTTCCCCAATTTATTGCTTTCCTTATAACAAAAACATTGATGGTTGATTTGTTTACGTGATGTTTTTCTATATAGCTTCCAGATGATAATTTCATATGGTCATTTTGAGAGACAATGAATCGATGTTTAGTCTAAATTATAGATCACCTGATCTTTTGTGAAGTCGGTCAGAGTATGGTTCGACTTACTTATTACACCGAGTCTGAGTATGTATCGTAACTAGTTTGAATTCAATGATCACCATGTGCACTAGGAAGTTTTTGATAATCTGAAACTTAGAGCACGGGGCGTTATATTCGTTTCTGTAGCATATAATTGGATTAGAAGATTGCGATGAATCGGAGAAACTTTTAAAGATATTGTCATTGTTATTTTGTACGATCACCTAGACATCTAGAATTTATTTTTTTCTCTTATGCTTGGATAATAATTTAATATGACTGAATTTTGGACCACATAAGTCATCCAGAATCAAATCGTCGTTTCTCATAATTACAGTTTAAGTTTACAGTCATTTTTGGAGGTTTTAGATCTGAGAAGGTTGTGCAAAATGCTCCTTGAGACCTATTTTGGTCTACATAGTCGTTGACATATAGAAAAATGAAAAAATATGTTGATAGTTTCCAACATTATGCTCAAAGAAGCTTTACCGCAAGGACTTAAAGTTTCATTTGTCTCTTTCTAGCTTTATCTTCTAGCATTTATGAGGGAATGTATACTTTTAACATTTTTCCTGTTCAAGTTGAATAACGTTTTTCTTCTTTTGATAGAAAGCTTACGGTTTGCATAAATGCAGTTTCATTCATGTGGGAGCATGGAGCTAATTGAATAATAAAAATCGTAATAATTTTTGTTACAAACTCTCTGTGGATATTTGTTTCATGAAGGCTGCAAAGGTAATCAAATACTTGGTAGAACCAAATGTTCTAGGTAGAAGGAAATCCATTCCTAGTGCAGAGTAAAGAACAAAATGCTCTCAGTGGTTTCAAATGTTAAATCAACCATCCATTTGGCAGAAAGTAGGGGCTTGCAAGCTGGTTGAAATTCTTAATGAAGAATTATTCATTTGCCAAAAGCCTTGCCAGGTACAGATTGTAAAAAGGTGAAACAGGAAGTACTGATTGTAGATAACTTTCCAAATTGAATGTTGCCGATGTGCCTTGGATGTTACTTGACTGATGTTGCTTTGCTGTAAGCTCACAATTTTCTGCACATTTTTATTTCATTCCTTCTTTTTGGTTTTATGTATGCCACCAGATGTCCAGAGTTATGATTGGGTAGTACTGTATATGGTGCTTTACTCTGCGATAATTTAGTAGATTCCGATACAGGTAAAAAGAATCAAAGATGGACTCATTATCCATCTCATATTGGTGGCTCCGTGGAAACCTAGCTATTGCTTAAGAGTTGAGAGTACGGAACAGTAAGGCTATGCCTGTGCCATAATGATAAGTCCACGTTTCATAGTTTTTGCTTTGAAATAAAGAAAATCAAAACAGCTAAAAGATCTTCAGAATGCAATGCTGTTTTTGCTTTAAAAAAACTTTTATACCATACGAATTCTGTATGTGGATGCCATCTGTGCTATACTGCTATGGCTTTCCTCTGGTGCAGGAATCTTGGTCACTTGTAGTAATACATTTTTACACGAGCGAATTACAATGCTGAACATCTTCACGTTCATTGACGTTTATCTTGGACTCGGATGTTATTTTAAATTTTACAGAATGCAAGCGTCTGCATAGAAAAAAACAGCACAATCAAGACAGCTTTCAGCTAGTACATGTTTGAAATCATTGTGACTCGGCACGGCCTGATGCTGTGCCTAAGTCGGGATGATGTTGTGCCTCGTCTCATGGGCCATTTATGTTCCAATATAAGATGAGGTGTTAGGGTTCAGTAAAATTACCTTATCCCTACTCATAAAAACCAGTTATGGCGGCGCACAGCAACCATCTTCTTCACCACCGCTACCAGTATTATCTTCAGGACCACCACCATAGCCACTAAATCAATGAAGAAGAGAAGGGCTATCAGTGGAATATGGGTTTTGCGTCTCATAAACACTGGAAGGAGAAAGAGAATGGTTGATTTGGATATTAATTAATCGGCATGAGCAGAATTAGAAATGGGGTTTTCATACTTCGTGTTCATGCTTCATCGGAAGAGTAAGTACCAAGTACTAACTTCAGTTTATTAATCCATCCATGTCTTTAAGTAGGAATAAAGTCCTACCCAATGCTCAGTTCTAAATCTAAGGAATGAATTAAAAATGTTGAAAAAGAGAAGGTTTTTGAGATTTAGGGATTATTAGTCAGCTGAATGATTATTCAATGTTGAGTAAGACTTTTTTGATCACTAAGAAACAAGTGAAAAAGCCTTTAAACTCTCTTATTTTAGACATCAAAGTGTTGCTTCTTAGTTGGTCCATTAATATTTAATTTTTTTAGAGATGTGAAGTTTGACGCCTACGTGTTTGATTAGGCAAGCTTGCTTAGAGAGTAGTCTGTTGTAAGCTCTAGGGGCTTTGCTAATCCCTTCTTGTATCTTTTCATGGTGCTATCTTGATACCGTTTCTTATTTATTTCTCTCTTTTTTTTTTTTTTTTAAAAAAAACCTTCTCTTGTGGATCAGGATCCAAATCTCGAGTATCTTCTTGATGTCTGGTAGATCAACGCCCCGTGGTATATAATCTTAATGTTATATTACCAACAACTCTTTGTTTGGGTTTCTTTTCCTATGGTATTCACCTTGTCTGTTAACATGTACGCCACTTTGTGTTGAGTTGCAACATGGATGCTTTAGCGGTTTCCATCTCAAATCAAATGTTTAATTTTTTTCCATCAGTTTTTGCCTTCTTTAAGAGATCAGTCGGTTCTCAAATTTAATTCTTAATGACTAATTTTATTTGATTCTTCTCTCTTTTAGTGTAGAGATCGGGAGTCGAAATTGTGGAGCCTGACTAATCCATTCAAACCGGAGGAGACCTAATCTCTAATGCATCGGTAAGTACTTAAAAAAAGTCGCTGTTAGTGTTGTGACCTATGCCAATGTCCTGCAACCAAAATGATTTAAGTTATTAGTGCTTTGGGTTACAAGTATTTATTCTTTTGATATCTTGGTTAAGAGAACGAAAAACATGTCCTTTAGGTGGTCCTTGGTGTAAGAATGTGAGAAGTCTTGGGTTGTTACATTAAGGGTGTTACTTAAGAATTGATATTTCTGTCTATGCATATGGGAACAGTTGCAGTGTAGTGTTCTAGTAGTGGATGATTGTGAACTTCAGCTAGAGAACTGTCTGAATTGTTGCAACCAAAATTTACTCTATGTATGAGGGCATTATCAAAACTATTTGCCTCCCGGTTGTGTTTTGTTTCGGATGCAACTGAATTTCCAACTAAACTTGTTTGCTCTGTTTTTGTTCAAGCAGATATTCATAAAAAGATGGAATGGTATAGCTTCAAAATACCTTACACGTGATTCTTCTCCTCATAATGACTTCTCCTCTCATTAGTAAGTGTTACTTTTTTCTAATTTTGATTGATTTTTGTCTATATTTTAGCTGTTGGTGATTTGGTCCTCAGTGACAAATTGTTAGTAAGGATTTTTTCCGGAAAAATAATGTTCGACTTATTCGCCAGTCTGAGAGTGTAATGTAAATAGTTCAAAATTAGTGTTCACCTTGTACACTAGGAAGTTCTTGGCATATGTAATATAGAGCATGTGTTCCTTCCTGCTAAATATAACTGAATTAGAAGATGGCGAAGATACTGAGACTTCTCATGATTTTCTCGTTGTTCAGAAATTTGTAAAATCAACTAGTTTTTCATTTTTCCTGATTGACAACTTTATAAGACTTATAGTATTGTGCTCGTCATGTATTGCTATCAGTAATGATGACTCTCCTGACAAGTAATACAGTGACGAGGTACTTAAAACCTTTACGCATACTTGCCTGTATCTCAGACTGCTTCACTTAATTGTCATTACATTGGTGGATTCTGTGCATATCCCTTAGCGAACTGATCCTAAATGAGCCACTACTAATAGCTTGTGGTCCATCCATAGAAAGTTGGCTAGGATGTTGGATGAATAGTAGATATAAGAAGATCAACTAGCAATAGCATTTGTCTGTAACAGTAAAGATCTGAACAAAATTTTATATTTCCATTAAGCCATGTCAGAATTGTCTCAACAGTTCACCGAAACTACTTTAATTCTACCACTTTGAATGAACTATCATGATTCTAGGTCTTAGTGACTAACTCTAATGGCTTGAAACATTAGAGTTAGGGTCCTATAATGGCTTTAAACCTTTGGATGCACTTTCCTAGTCTCCATTTCTATTCCAATCTAGAATCTACATCTGTAGTCCCTGTATTTCAGGAAAAACCTCTTTCTACTGAATTTATGTGCATAAATGATTTGCAATTCAGAGTTATGAATGAAATACTGCATGTGTATGGAAAACCTCGCATGCACACACAACACTCATGCTTGTGATCGTCGTTACGATTTCTTCTCAAACTTTTGGTTGCATTTCCATCTTACTCATCTAAAATGTAGCTGTTCAAATTGAATATATATTGAGATACCTGTTCTGTTTTCCACAGGTGAGTGCCAGATAAAAAGAATTATCGTAAAATATGCTGCTCCAAAAGCAACCAATATGATGGTCTTGGAAAGAGTTGCAGCACCATTCTCATCTCAAAAGTTTTTCTTTATCTGTGAAACCTACATACCCTCTCTGGGTTGGAAGCAAATGTAATTGCATCACTTGAATCGAATCACCTTTGGTTTCTTTTCTGTTGAGTAATGTACAAATTTGTGAAACCATATGCTAACCATCTAGTAATCAAAGTTATCTTTTGTACATGTTCAGTTTATTACACCATGTTATTATTTAGTTCTAATCTAAATAGAAATGATGATTTTTAAAGAGGTGAAAACACCATTCAGCATTGAAACTTGTCGAACATTGATATATCCATGTCAAGAATTTGTTTGCAAGCAAATTGTATTCAAAGACTGACCAGTCAACCCCTTCTTCCAGCACCAATTAGTCGGCACTTCAAATTTGTAATCCGTTTCCATGAGTTTGGATCTCTTTGAGTTGCCCATGAGTTAACAGGTTAATTTCGTATTCGTTTTTCTGGTCGCAATGGGTCAGAAACATCATTTGTCACGGGCCTAGAATCCATGTCGGGCTGATGCTCTGCCACGCGTCTCAAGGGCCATTCAGGGTTCCTATATAAGGTGCTAGGGTTCAGTAAGGTTGTCTTCTAAAAACTACTTCAAACATTCGAACCAGTTACGGCGGCCTCCGTTAATCATCTTCTTCACCACCACCACCCCCACCACTTGATTAATAGGTTAAAGATGGAATATGGGCTTTGTGTCTCACACATCTTTGTGTCTCACATATCTCAAGCTAAACGAAGCTTTAGAAATCATAAGCAGGAAAGCTATTACTAAATTTCCCAAACGAGTTACAAGGTCATTACACCCCATTAACTATTCCTAGAGCTAGATCTATTTCACAATCAAAATAAAGATTAAAGTGCTAAAGTTGTAAATTGGACACAAAATTTACATGGTTCGATCAATTTGATGGACCTATTTACCACGGTTACTTGTTCAGCGTGGCAAAATATGACAAATAGTCACGAATTTTAAAATCCGTGGCAATTAGGCCGTGGCAAAAGATCGTTAACTTTGTAGTGTCGGCACCTTAAATGGGGTATCTTCGGACCGAGTGCATCATAGTCAGGACTTTTCAAGAGTGGCAAGGTACGCTCCAGACGCCCCGGACACTCTTGACTCAACCGTGTACCTGGGCGCCCTGATTGAGTTTCTGCACTTCTTAGGAGAGCCTTTCTTACCTTAGGCTCTCAATCTAAGATTGTTATCTTAGAGTGAAAATTTTAGGTATCTCTCCCGGATGGGCATCATCGTTTTTCTCACCCCAAATCTCCACAACTAAAGTTTCAGGGTCGTGTAGCCTTCCCTTGAGTCATGCCTTATAGGTTCTCCGACTATGACGTGCGATAGGTCTTATTTATATGTATTTTTTTGCCTCTTGCATGTATGCGAACTAGGTTGGACGCCACAGTTGGAATCCTAGCCAATCTGATAATAAATATCATTTCTGGTGCCTTTTATTAAGGTTTTATTCTGAGGTGTCACTTGTGCCTTATAGAAAAATTCTGCAAAAATATATTCAAGAGGTAGGATTTGAACTCTGGATCTGTAGCTTGCATATTCCTTGATTGACCATCTGTGCATTTTCTCCTATTCGAAATAATCGCACAATGCTGAAGTTTGGCTTCTATCCGTGCGTCTTCATCGTCCGAAAGAAACACGAAAAATAATATGCTTCGGGTGAGATTCGAACATGCAATGCCTAACTCCTTGGAAGATCAGAAATATGCGAAAAAAGAAGAGGGTGGGGAGATTCGAATGTGGGTCATCAAGCTCGTCATTTTCACCTCTGACCAACTATGCTAGCTTTCTTCTTGTGTATATGGAACAACAGTGTGGCTTTATCATTATCTTCGCCTTAATTCAAAATATTCTGAAAAATTCGTGCGAATGCGAATTTGAATGCATGACCTCTGGCTTGTAATATTCTCTTCTGACAAACTGTGCTACGCCTTTTGTGCGAAATGAACGCACATTGTGGAAACTTGACTTGTATTCGTTGTTTGCCTTTTGCACATAACCAACGGTGCTGCCTCTTATTTGCGAAGGAATGAAACAACGCTAAGAAATTATTCATATTTCCGCTCATAAATGTTCAAAAGTATATCAAAAATATGTGTAAGTGAGGATTCGAACTCGTGACTCCTGACTAGTAGCCTTCGATGCGAAACAACTGTGCAGGCTACTTTTCTACGAGATTAACACAACATTTTCTTTTTTTTCTTTTATTCGTCTTGGAGATGAGAAGAAAATGAAAAATATGTAACTGTGCGAACTCGAACTCGTGACCTATTGCTTCTTCGCTCAACCTTGAACCATTCATGTGATTTTCTGCTTATGACAAAAATCACAGCCACCGCCTCTTAACCTTATCTTTGACTTCCTTCACTTCTTCCACATTTTCCTTTCTTTCCTGTTGTTATTGGATTTCTGCGAACTTCAACATCATTTGTCTTCTGAAGGTGAATTTCTCCCACTGAAATTTCATTTTTTGCCTCTGAATTTTGTAGATCTGGTAAGATTTTATGCAGGTAGGATCAAATCCTTTATTCCTCCCTGTTTCTAGCGCCAAAAATGTAGTTGTAGGAAATCCTACAACACACCCCATTAACTATTCCTAGATCTAAATCTATTTCACAATCAAAATAAAGATTATTGTGCTAAAATTGTAAATTGGACACAAGATTTACGTGGTTCGATCAATTTGATCTACATCCACGGGGTTAGGGTTCACTATGATTGTTGTATTTACATTAATTTACATTGAGACTCCATTAATGGATATTTGGAGCTCTAAGTTGATGAAAGAAGAAGAAGAAGATAATAATAATACAAATTCTGTTTCTCTCTCTACTAATGTGTCCACTCTAAAGTGTCTATCTTCTCATTCTCTCTCCTGCCTTTCTCTTTATATAGATATTTAAATAGTGGATGACAGCTCACATGTAGTGGAGTACAACTCATATTTCCCCTATTTACGGAATCGCCATGCGACACTATCGCACGCTCATACTACGTTCTCGCACTCCTAATATTGATAGAACTCGCATAGCCTTATACGAATGTCGCACACTTGATTTGTCCTATGCGATATTTTGAAACTACAGTCATGCCAGATTCAGGAATAGATAGGGTTTCTGATGTAGATCCCTAAGAATCAGACTCTAAATACTGATTTGGATGTTAATCGGTATAAGAGGATTCGCAAATTGGGTCTTCATGTGTTGTGTTCATGAAGCAGTTCACCATTTCATATGATGTGTTCACTAATGAGGTGGATCTGGATTTGGAGTAAGGAGGTGAATGCTTTTTATGTTGCTCAAAATACCAAATGGGATAACTGAATTCAATAGAAGCTCAATTGTTGAAAATGAGCTGGAGATCTTGCAGTGGATTCATTATGATAGGGAGCAGATATGTAATGCTACTTCTTACAAAAGACGGGCAAGGAAATGGACTACTAGAGAGCAGCATTCCTGTCATCAAAAGCATTTGTAAGTTCTCTCTTTAAGGAAAAATTAGTCTTGTTTGTGTTGTGTACGTGGTCAGTAATATTTGAATGTCCTGCAACCATCAACTGAGAAACAAACATGCAAACATGTCCTTTCGGTGAGTATTCTAGATTATTGCAACTAAAATATACTCTATTAAGAAGGGACCTTGTCAAACATTCTTGCGTCCAGGTTGTGTAGTATTTTGGATGCTATAACTAAATTTTGTTTGCTTTGATTGCTGCCCCTAGTACACTTTGTCTGTCCTATTATGACATGAAAACTATATGTATCTTCTTGAAAATTTTAAGCGAACACAAGCTATATATCATGACTGCTAATTTATGCACAGATTATAAAACAATTACTTAAGATACTTTACACATGAGATCAAATTTTCCTGTGTAACTTATTTTGTCTACACCTGTATAGTTTGAAGAATTTTCGATTTCGCCTCATTGGTTGATCTCGTCTCAAGCTGGCTACATTTTCAGTGCTATAGCTAACTTATTGAAATAATGACTTCTCCTCACATTACTAAGTCTTGTTTTTTACATTTTCATTGGTTTTGTATTAATTTTAGCTGTTTACCTTACCTGATTCTTGTGTATATGTTTCGACTTTCAATCCTTGTTTGACTTATTACGTAAGAGTCTGTGTTTGTACCAATGTAACTAGGTAGAATTCAATGGCCATTGCGTACAGTAGGAACTTCTTGATATTGTAGAACATTAGTGTAGAAAAAAAAATATGGAACAAAGAACAGAGGGATGTTCTATTCCTTCCTGGTACATAAAATTGGAATAGAAGATATCAATGAAACGGAGACTTATCATTATTTGGACTTGTAAAATTTATTACCAACTCTTTCTTCATTTTTCTTGGTTTACAAATTTATAAGACTTCTCGTCATGTATCGTTAGGTTAGATCTATTACGTGCATTTCTCGATTGATTAGTAATGGTCACTCACATGATAAATTATACAACGATGAGGTACGTGATACCTTTAGGTGAACTTAAACTTAATATTCAGCTTCTCTTTGTAACAACTTAAGGCTTAGATTATAATGTTTTGTTCTTTCAGTAGAAAACTCACTGCTTGTGATTGCACAATTAAATTTCAATTTTGTCGTTTGATAATGTATGAGTTTTGGTCACTCTGATGGGAGTCACTCTTGCAGAATGTGCATTAGGTTTATGATACTAAATGTAGCACGAGTTTTCCGTGATTGCACCAAGTGGAATATGCTTAATTCAAGTGGAAGATGAATTATTCCCTTGGATATTTCAGTGCTTAAAATATGTTGTGATATGGGTTGTCTAATGCTTTAGTCAAGTTTCCGTAAATAAAATCTATGTCACTCTTGCCGTCAAGCATTATCCAGCACTTGGAAGGGGTTTATCTTCTGTAGACTTTTATGATTTCTAGGTAAACTTAGGATCTCAATTGGTAGGATCTTGTTAAATGCATAACATTGAAGTATAAAATTGATGGAAACCTGCATATGTTACTTCTAATTTGGTTGTGATAAACAAGAGTTAGTAAGAAATTTTATGAGTGACACAGGTAGCTATTGCAAATGGAAATGAAAGTGGAAGGTTCCATCAAGTCTGCAACAAAGAAAAATAGTTAACCAAAAGTTGTCACAACATCTGGTGGCGCTCTCAAAATCATGGGCATCTCATACAACCATTAAGCAATTCATCCGGTTTAAATTTGTGTTGTATTGAATGTTGATTGAAAACTTTAATTTTTGCACAATGCAGTTTTGGTTTCGTGGGAGCTAATCGAATAATATTATTGGCAATTCTCTTTTGATATTGGTTTATGAATTCTGGTGACCCTTTGTTAATGTAATTGAAAAGTATTTATGCTAGTAAATGTTTCCATTCCCTGAATTTTCCTTAATAGGCCCAAGTGTAAAAGTGTGGGAACACTTGGCAGTATGCTTACAGTATTCACGAACTTGTTCATCAATTCTAAATTTCTAACGAAGGATAAGACAATAGTTGTTGTTTTTGTACTCTCACGTTTTATTTAATATGAACTTTTTCATTCGAAAATAAATTCCTAAACCCCCGCCACAAATGAACATTGACAAGAAATTTCTCTAATTTGAAACTTGAGATAACTTTGAATTTGTAGAAATTTCGATTTCAATGTGTAGCATTCCTCAAAATATAACAAAACAAAAGATCTAATCCCTTTGATATTCCTCCTTCAACCAACAAGTAACATCAAATTTGAAGATACATGCGTCATTCACTATTCTTTAGCAGGGTCATGGAGTTCACTAAGACACGTGAACATTGGCCAACCCACGCCTTTATTAAAATTTTCAGGGATTCTGCGTTTGAATCCCCCAGAATCAAAATAAAAAATGTAAGGTAAAAAGAATGTGATGAATAACTAACAACAAATATTTATAGCATTGTAAGATACACATACCATAAGTCACCGTGTTATTGGGATCTGTCTGACTAGTAACCGCTCACTGAACTGCATGTTCACCGGTTCTGTCAAGTCAATTGACCATACGTACACTGATAGGTGATCATACCCCTTTCAAACATTAACTCTCACGATGGGCTTTTCTCTAGAGTTTTCTCTGTGTTTTTTTTTTCTTTTTTAACATGATTAATCTGTTTCTTTACATCTTCTTCTTTTGATTAATCTTCAAAGCTTTTCAATTATTAGGAAAATTCGTATTTATTATTAGGAAAATTCTCACCTTGGGTTTTTATGACTAGTTTTGTTTACCGGTCGGCGAGTTATAACCCCAGAAGTGTCACCATCTTTCTGCAAAAAACCCATCAAAACAAAAGTAATACAAAAACCCCATTAAAACAAAATTAACACAAAAACCCCAAATTTAAATGTTGGTTTCATCAAATTTTATTTTTGTTTTCATCAAATTTTATGATGAAACCAAAATAAAATTTGATGAAACCAACATTTAAATTTGGGGTTTTTGTATCAATTTTTAAAAATTTGGGATTTTGTATCAATTTTGTTTACGATGGAGTTTTAGTGGATCCCAAGATTTGAGTGGGGTTTTTGTACCACAAGTTTGGTCACCTTGGATTTTTATGACTAGTTTTGATTTGAAAACTTTTCGACCTTCCAGATGAACTTATAATATGTAGAAACCTCTATCAATTCTTCGGATGCCATTGTTGATTATCAGTAAAAAAGTGGAGAAGTAAGAAAAAGCTGTTTTCTGTGGTTTCTTCGTATTCTTCCGGAGAAAAAGCATATTTATTTGTACAATGTATATCTTCTAAGGATTTGGGACAGAAAAGGGTATCGGTAGATGTGTAAATTGGGCCGGGCCAGTACGAGCACGCTAAAGTTAGAGCAGCACTGACCAAATATCCTTTGGAAGGGTCGTGCAATGCACTGAGCAGCATTGCATCCTTCCCAACCCCAGCCTTGCTCTTCAGTGGATGTGTTCACCTCCTACACAATCGAAAAAACTTTAAAGTAACAAAATGTGGTTCAGTTGGAGCGTAATTACAAATATATCTAACCTTGCGCCAACAACAAGATCTAGGAATATGATAGGATATATATGAAAGGAAATATGGGATATCGAAATAATACCAATTACGTGTGTGTTGTTCCAATGTTTCTGACTTAATATGAAAACAAGCGTCTAACCCGGTGCATACGCACCGGATATTCATGTCCATGGGATTAATGATTTAATTCATGATGATGCTCAAAGAGCAATATTACTGTTAGTGTAGAGAGTTGCACAAATACTACTCAGGTTCAGTACTAACACGTTCACCCAATTTGGGAATTCAACTTACTGTGAAGGACAATTACGCCTACAGAAATATTCTCCAATATTTTTAGCAGTTAATAAAAATGACCCATTACATAATCATTCATGTAAGAAATTCAGACAGAAATAATCAAGTAGGAGGGTTCTTTGGGGCCTGAAATTCGTTTATTCCATTATCGCGCCAGAGAGGAGTCTAAGAATCTTTGAAGCGTTCAAGGAACGAAACTGGATAATAGTTTAATGGTTATCTGTTGGGAAGCCGGGATTTCAAGAGATCGAAACTGGACTCGGTTAAGGTTGTATTCAACTGAGATGCCAGTTTATATTGATGTCTTTCTGCACAAATCATCTTTTCCTTTCTTTTTTTTTTCATGCACATATCTCATGTACTTCTCTGTAAATTCTTTATAGACTATAGCTTGATCACTCTGCAATAATATCTCTCCTTTTTGTTTTTCCAAATGGCTAAAGGGTCACCATCTAATTTTGGAAGGATATTGTGGCTTCTCGTTTATGTGCATCGGTCTTGAATATTGTCGGATCGAGTAAGAGAGAGGAGAGCACACGCGGAAGCAATAAAACGATTACATTGATAATCAGTTTGGTGTATATTAACTCGTGGCTTAGAACCCTACTTATAGTCTCACAAACTTGACAATCACTCAAACTACTTTCCTAATAAAAGCAAACTCTAAATAAAGCACTCCTAACATAAACAAAACTCTAAATAGAACTCTTATAGAAATCTCTAGAACGGACACAACTTGCTTTTCAAGTAAGCTCGACTTCCAAATATAACACAGTGTGTCAACAACGTATGTTGATCCACCCTGACGTGTCAACAATACTTGTTGATCCATGCATTGTGTCAACAATACTTGTTGACCCACGAACCAAATCACTGTATCTTGGTTTAACTTCCAACATCCTCCCTTAAACCAAGATATCATTAACGAGAATTCCGTAACCCTCTTCTACTCCTCATCTTCTTCCATTGATCGACGTTAGTACGTCCTTGTCTTTTTTTATTTTTCATTCCTCTTCTTCCAAAGACAAACGTTAACACGTTCTTGTCTTTTCTCATTCTTCTTCAAAGAAACCACCAAACAAAACCTTACTCCTTGATACTCGATTATAGCTTATTCCAACTTCATGATCACACCAGAATTCCGTCAATCAAACTCAAACTCAAATAAAAACAAAGCACAAACAAGAAACTAACTAAAAAACGAAGCTCAAACAGCAAACCAGCTAAAAATGAAGCAATCTTCTAATTTTTCTTAACAACAATCTTCATACCATCGCAACCAGCACAAGTTTCTTTCACTTTCTTCTTCATCGCCGTGGAGCACCATTTTTAACAAGCTAGAAACACCTCTTTGTGCTCTATTCAACTTGCTAACCAAACACAGAAAACTCATCAAACTTATCAACGGGCATTGTAGCTCAAACTCAACACTTGTTTGCCCACTTCACTCATAGGATTTCCACTCAACACTTCAAATTCCACCATGGAATTTCTTCACTTCTCTAGCCAAATCCCCACTGGGATTGCTTCACTCAACTTGTAGACTTTACTCGCCTACAATCTTGTTTCGCGCTCACAGCCTTGTGACGTCTCAAACTCAACAACTCATAGGTATTAACCTCCATTTGTTGTCTTTTGACACATCACCCCCTGGTGATTACTTCTCTTACTTCACAACCTTACTGTTGTATTTCTACTTCTCTACAATTTTACTTCTTTGTTTTTCAAGATTCTCTCACAATATTTCTCTTGTTGCGCTTCTGCCACAAGCAATAACTAACACAAAGTCTGCCACACTTTGTAAAACTTCCAAGTTTCTGCCACAAACTCTTCAATCACCATTAAGCTTAACATGTTTGAGCTTAAACTTCTACCATCCTCCCTTAATCTCAAACATCACCATCCAACATTCCTTGCCATTCTAAGTCTTTGAACTTGATCAACTTTAATCAAACTGTACCAGGCTTTCCCATCTGCAATACCAACTTTGATCTTCTCTTGCGTATATTTCGAATCCATGACTTAACCCTTTGAAATAACCACACACCCTAAGCTTCTTACCTCAACCAACATTCGATGCTCTGCCACAGCAACCCTTGCTTACTACTTCAACAATCATCAAATTTGTTTTCTGCAACGCCTCTGACAGAAACTGTCACACTTTTTACTATTATAAAACTTTTGTCACACCTCCTGTCACCAACTGTGGCACTTTCTTCTGTTACGCTTCTGTAACAATTCTCCTCCAACTGTGATTGTTCTTTGCAACACCTCACATACTGTTACTAACTTTCTATAACTTCCTCCTTTTATTTTATTTTTTGACGCCCAGCAAATAATTCCGTTACTCACCTGATATTAGGGTTGTGAAACCCCAAATCTCCAGCAACATCGCACCATCATTGGAAGCAACATCATCTTCTATGTTTTCTTCACTGCACCTTCTATTGATCAACAAAAATCACCCCCTCCAACTCCTCGGACTCGTGTTCCCAGTCGATGGAAACACCTCTTTTCTTTCTCCCGATCGATAAACTCCATCACCATGGTCAACAACATATCCATCGAAGTAACATCAATTTACGGTAAACAACAGTAACCTTGTACCAGCTCTCACCTGGTCTTGGGATTGTGAACGTCGCCCTAAAGCTCTGCTCAATTAATATCTCTATCACCGAAGATCAATGAACTCCATTACAAACAGTCGTGATATGTACCAATCACCGAGGCACAACATCACCTCCTCGAACTCTTACTCTGTAATTACCATCACGATTACCATCAGCAGCAAGCTCATGGCATACTCTAGAACTCCATTGCATCTCTAAGCACCTAACATTTGTTCTTCTTTAGCAACAGTAACGAGAATCACCAACAACTCAAGACAACTCGCATTCGACCATTGTTTTCTCAACCAAACTCAGTCTTCGTTTTCACCAACAAAGTCCGTCAATTTTTTTTTTAAACGTTCTCCTCCATCAATGATCTTGATCGTACTAGAAGCAATCAACGAACAACATCAACAATGTCTTCGGCAGCAACACAAGACTACGCCTTCGTTTTATCTCTCTGCCACCATCGATTTGATGTAGCAGCAGCTACACAATCTTCGCTGACAAGCGACAAACACGACAATAACAATCTCCATCTTGTCTTCTTTCGTAAACTTTCTTAAGTAATCCCGTGTTCTTATTAACTTCAACCATGGCCTAAACCATGTAAAACAACCCAGCCTTGACCTAGTTTTCTTAGACATATTGAACCCGCAGACGTGATTCAATAGCCAACAAACACTTCAGCGACAGCAAAATTTACGTATTCCACCAACTCCTCGGCTCAAACTTCACACAATTATTTTTCTCAAACCCTAAAACGAAAACAATGAAAAAACTTCTCTTTCTCCTTCTCTTCTTTCTTCCTCTCACCTTGCTCTGATACCACATGTAGGATCGAGTAAGAGAGAGGAGAGCACACGCGGAAGCAATAAAGCGATTACATTGATAATCAGTTTGGTGTACATTAACTCATGTCTTAAAAACCTACTTATAGTCTCACAAACTTGACAATCACTCAAACTACTTTCCTAATAAAGGCAAATTCTAAATAAAGCACACATTCCTAACATAAACAAAACTCTAAATAGAACTCTAGAACCGACACAACTTGCTTCTCAAGTAAGCTCGACTTCAAAATATAACACAGTGTGTCAACAACGTATGTTGATCCACCCTGACGTGATAACAATACTTGTTGATCCATGCACTGTGTCACTTGTTGACCCACGAACTAAATCACCATATCTTGGTTTAACTTCCAACAAATATTATTCTTCATCTCTACGTACTCTTACCATTAGGTCCATTACTGCTACGAAGATCCAATTAGTGAAGCAATTATCTGTAAGTTAATGCTTCTTTGGCCATCTCCAATTTCATAATGCACCATTTTACGATCCAATTGCAGGTTTCATAATGCATCCTTTTACAATCTAATTGCCGGCTTCATATAATAAAATCAATCTGTACATTAGCGCCTGTAAAGATGCATGCACGATGCACCAACTTACAGTCTCTCGGATGTCATTCTGCTCCCAATTCTTCCACATATCGAGGTATGTCATAACCATTAAACCATACATCGATAAGTAATCTCTCTGGCACCGTACAAATTCCATTTGTTATGATTGATTGTGAGTTTCTTCTGGAACCATGATGATCTTCCGCGTCAGGTAAGAGCATTGCCAGAGGATTTCCATTACCAAGATCTAGTACCCATTTATAAGGCAAAACAGCAGGTTTGGTATCTTTGGATTGTGGCGATTAGAAAAAGAAAAATATTTGTTTTGAACAACGTAAGTCAGTATGAAGATTTCCTACTAGATACTTTTGTGTTGATGATCGGTATATCAGCAACCATTATGCTTTTGCATTTCTTATCTTCACAATGCCCGTGTTGGTGATCAGTTCTTTAAAGTGGAGATAATATAACTCACTGTTGAGAAAGAGCCAAACGTGACACAGGATTTTCTGTTAGTCAAAAGTAACACGGTTATCACTATTAGCCAAAGTGGAAAACAATGTTGTGAAGCTAGAGGCTAATTATCAATAAACAAAGAAATTTAACTGTTCTTGATTTTAAAATTTGATTTGAGAACATTTGAAAATACAGTTTGGGGGGTCTTGCCCATTTTTATTGTTAAACTGCAGTGAAAAAGAGAAAATTATGTAAGTTTTGTTTTTCTCTTTCAGTCACGTAAAACGCAGTGAAGCCTACCTTAAAAAATTATACCGTGTCCATCACGATTACTCAATGCTAACCCACCAACTAAGAATTTTATCAAATAGGATATGTGCTATGAAAATAATCCAATCTTTAATTGATCGCACAATGGTGATTTCCTACATGCATGAAGTTTTTCTGAATCGTCAGTCGACTATAATATTATGTACAACAATTTAGATACTTACGCAGTTCAGAGGCATCAATTCTTTTCATCTCTTGTGCATCCAAGTCTTTCTTCCTTCATTTTATTATAGTGCAACCAAAATCAACCTCTGGTATTCAATAAGACGATCGTAAGTTCTTCTTTTTCTTCTTTAACATAAAATCTTTAACTTTCCATTTAAATAGAGAACCCATAATTTGTCAGGATTTTAAACTTCAAAGAACCAGGACATTGATATGATCTTATATTCTTATACTGATGCTTACAAAACACAAATCTCAGTGGCATACTTTTGTAGTTATCCGAAAAGGTGACCTTTGATTCAATTAATGGTTGCAACTTTTTAGTTCGGATGAGTTGCAAGGTACATTATGGTGACATGGAATGGCTGCTGATGTGGTTCAACCACAAATTAGAATTATTATAGGCATATGACATGTGGTATTTTTGGGATCTCGTATTATTAAGAAAGATTTGGATCTATGTACACGCAGATTCCATCAAGTCGATAAGAACTGTGATATATAAGATCAAGTCTTATGGTGGAATCCAACCTATTCCAAGTGTGGAAAATCCATGGAATGTCAAGTCTAATGGCTTCTAAGTTGGGGTCTTCCATAGAAAATCCAAGCAGGGTTCCATAAAATCTTGAAATTACCACACATCTAAGAAAAACAATACATGTTAAAAGTTGTAGCAAACATCTGAAGGAATTACAAGATCACAATAGTAGGAAAATGGATTGTACTTACAAGACGAATCGACGGGGTATGTTTTTGTTTCATGGCATGGGTGTGACATCTACCACACAAAGCTTCACTATTTCATATTGCTTTAAGTCTGTGGAGAAGACGGAGATTATGTGCGTGGGTAAAATATTCGATGGCCACGTTTCGACACCCCAAGGGATGAATATATGATTGGATGATGAGGTTGGAGTACCAAATCACTCGATGATAGAAGGATTTGTCTCAGTCGAGGCAACTGCACAAGCGCCACATGAATGACGCGTGTATGTAAAGGTCTAATCTGCTCAGACGGTCAAGTCTAAAAAGAAAGACCGCATCTAATGAAAGATAAGAACAGGACTTGGATAGTTGGGCATCATGACAGAATACTCGGACGATCTATACTACGACCCAGAGATGATGGAGCATGGGGTTCTCCACATAAGGGAAACACGATCCAAGAGAGAGCAAGACAACTCGGAGGGAGTACCAAGTATGCCATCGCGAGGGACGATATAGAACGAGTACGAGGGAGCCAGGACGATGGATGACAGCTCACCCAGCTCGGACGATCAAGCGACTACGAGTTTATTCTGTCTATAAATACCAGTCCATGTACCAGGAGGTGGACAACTTATGTAATCTTAGATGGTTTATCTAAAGAGAATTCCTGAGAGAGACTTAGATAGAGAGAAAGTGAGAAATCTAGAAGAGATCTGTAACACTTTCAAGGATAAGACCTTATAATCAATAATAAAACATCTTCTTCTACGTGGACGCAGGTCTTCATGGCCGAACCACGTTATATGCTTGTGTTAATCTTTACATTCCATGATATTTACATCTTGTTCATGATGAATCTTGTATGCTTAAGTAGTTTTTAGTCTTGAATCTTACTTGGGTGTAGTAGACAGAAAAGATGCAGCTACATTTTGGCGCTAGAAACAGGGAGGTATGAAGATCTAATCTACCTCCCTAACAACAGCTCTATATTGTTTTCATAATCTCTGTAAGAGAAGTGTTTTCACACTACAAAGTAGATTTCGGTTGAGATGAATGAGTAGAGCTCGGACTCAAAAATGATCTTCACGATCTAAGAAGTCTTGGAGAACCTCAAGATCAACAGATCTACGTTTTTCACTAATTTTATTTAAGATTTCTTGTTATTTTCAAGATTTTCAAAGTTTTCCTCAAGTAGTTCAGGAGAGTTGTAGATCGGAGTAAACATGGATCTCTAAATGCTTCGGTGCTCAAACGATCTCCTTTATGAAAGAGCTTGGAAGAGATGCTAGTCAATAGACTACATAAGGAAGCAATCACCTTATGAGGGTTGAAAAAGATAAACTTTTCTTGATGTTCATCATCAAACTCGTCATAATCTCGGAATCTCCTTCTTAAGAATTTGAATTTAAGTTAAGGGGAGGAATTAATGAGTATATAATCAGTCATCAAACTCAAAATTTTGTTTGATGTCATAAGTTAAAAGATGAAGAGATATATTTCCTAGATTGGGAAAATGTACTCAATCGTCATAATTAGATTCTTTCCCTATAGGGGTATGGTGTGTTGAGGGAGATATTTCCTCGAAAAAATAAGACTGGGAAAAACACCTTTTCTCCATCATCACCACCTCATGCAAACAGGGATGTTGTGACATTTTCACATGTCTCCAAAATCTACTGCAAAGTCTTCCTGTACTAAATTGTCCAGTCTGAACTATGACTTAGTAATTGCACGTGACCTGCAAATGTAGGGTCCCACTTTTCTAAAAGAAAAGACAAATTAAGTATTATTGCATATGTTGCAAGGAAGGTAATGGTGACGTGACGATCTACTCGTGCGAGCCGAGGAGAAAATGGTGGAGCTCAAACAGAAGGACTCGACGATATGGAGCAGGCGAGCCCTTGATCCCAGGCGAAGGACAACCCGATGACCAATATCGGGAAGGACTAACTGATAATTCTAGATCCGAAGGAGAGGGAAACCCCTTCGAGAAGAGTGACGATATTCGTCTTACTCAGCCAAAAGGGTTGAGCTGCTTGCCGAGACAAGAAGCAAATGGTAAGGTCAAGAAGGACAACCCTTCAGACCTCGCCGATACTAATGCTGCAATTGCAGCCATCTTGAGAACCCAAGAGGCTCAGGATAAGAGAATGATGAACTTATAAAGGCGCAATAGAAAACTAGAACGGAGAAACTGCATGTTAAAACGTAAAGTAACAAAGAAAGTACCACTCACCACCATTAAAGAAATCCTGGAGGAGGAAAAACCTTTCGAGAATCTGCAAGACGACAAACGAATTACATTCCTGACACCTCGAACGAGGAAACAACCGATCGATTTCCTAAGGGAAGTAGAGGTGTGCCCGACCACGAGGGTAGCCTATCCGAAGGGTCATCAGACGTTGATCCCAAACATAGACGAAACAAGAACCGAATCGACGAAGTAAATATTGACTGCGAGACTGAGAATCTTGCATCCACAAACCCAAAGCGAGGGGAGAACTCGAGGTCAACTCGCTCTAAGATTGTGTCATACGTCGAACAATCGGACGAGTACTCAGGGCGATCAAGGCATCGCCCCCATGAACCATCTTTCTCGCGCGAGAGAGCTCTGGGAAAGAGAAAGAAGGTCGAAACTAGATGACATGAGGACGAACTCCAAGCCCGAGTCAACCGACTCTAGGAAATGTATAGATAAGCTACAAGGAAGCAAGATAACAAGAAATTGGCACTGGTCATGCAAGAAGCAGGACAATCTCTCTTATCCGAAAATCTATTAAGATTTCCATTCCCAAGGAAGTGCTCCCTACCGGTGTTCACACCCCCGTTCACAGGAACAGGAGATGTTATTGAGCACCTTATGACTTATCGTACGACACTGACCCAATGGGACCACTACGATGTGGTGTTGTCTAAATTCTTTCCGGCTAGCGTAAGAGATGAAACCTTGTTATGGTATAATAATCTACCCAAAGGATCAGTTAAGTCGTTTGCTCATCTATCCGAGCTGTTTTTAGAAACATATATTCATAACAGTTGAATCCGACCAGAAGTTGATGCGTTGTTTCAAATATCTAGAGGGTCGAACGAGTCTCTTCGTTCCCTAGTGACACGATGGATAAAACTCTGTGCTGAAATCGGAAAGGTCCCTGAAGATTATGCGATCTTAGGTTTCGAAAATAGTCTTAGAAAGACAGACCCTCTTTTTGTCCGCATGTATGAAGCCATGCCAAAAAGCTTGGGCAAATTAAGAGAAATCCAAGAGGACTACATAGACTTGGAGGAACTCCAGGATGGAACTTATGATAAGGTGGCAAGAGGAACCGGTAGAGGAGAAAACGTGGTAGAACCACAGAACCCACCAGTGTCAGCCCAAGGAGCAGGGCGATCCAACCAGGGGTCAACCCAGTTCGACAAGCATCAGACTGGAGGATGGAAAGGAAGAGACCAGGCCCAACAGAAGAAGGGCAAGTTCATTGACCCAGTTTATACAAAACTGAATACCCCCATATCCGAGATCCTCAAGAATATCGACGGACAACAAAATCACTTATCCATGGAATAAAGGTCAGCAACCAGAACAAACTAAAAATAGGACTGACTTTTGTGAATTCCACCAATTTCACAGCCACACGACAGACTCGTGTAGGGACTTAAAAAAGGCATTGGAAGATATGATCAATGAGGGAAAACTCCAAGAATACATTGCACAACCAACAACACCACCCACCACTGGGACACCCGTACATCGTGTGGAGATCCCTCGAGAGGCACAGTATTTGGGCTGCAATACCATTTCACACTCGACAATAACCACCCTCGTACGAGAGGGAAATATTACCGGAAGAATCCACAAACGAAACTTCAAAGGTGATGAAGTTTTCAGTGTAACCAGAGAACCCCCACTAGAAGATTGGATGAGGGTACCCATCAGCCTCGGATGAACCAGAAGGAGGACAAAACCATAACGACACACTAGTGTACATGATGGTTGTCACACTCCCCGAACACGAGGGCGAGGAAGCGAATACTAAAGCACTACCCTGGGCAATGCCCAAAATTTTGATCGATGGTGGTAGCTCTGTCAAAATCTTACTCTATGAAACATTCAAACAAATGGGCCTCAAAGACGAGTGTCTCATGCCCTCGACTTACAACATATTTGTCTTCAACGGGGCATCAACTCGTCCAAGAGGAGAAATCACATTAGAAATCCGGGTTGGAAGAATCCTTACCTTAAACACTTTCTGTGTGGTAGATGTCTTGTCACCCTACACAGCCATTGTCAGACGATCCTAGGTCCACGAAATCAAAGGTGTGGCCTCAACTTACCATCAAAGGATAAGATTTCCCACACCTTATGGAGTGGTAGAAATTATTGGAGACTCTGGCGAAGCAAAGGATTGCTACAAGATGGACGTCCAAAACGGCGAGATCAAAGTAAACTCTCCAAAAACACAAGCGAGGAGGGTTAAAAGTATTAATAACTCGATTGAAGCCCATGACTACATTGCAATAAATGATGCACCAGCATGCTTGCCTGACGCCTCAACTTCATGCAACACCATAACCTCGGGACCGACCATACGACCCTTATAGCAATCACAGAACCTCCCCGATGAGGGAGAAATCGAACGTCGTCCTCATAAGAAGGTCGGAGGCACATCTAAGAAACGTCGGAGACTATCACACGTGAATCAACCTGAAACGGAGAATGTTGGTCCACAACCAACAAGCAAATTTTAAGGAGTTAACCCGGCCAAGATCACGACACATCATGCTACAGCCTCCATTTGGAAACAACAAGCCATCAACATGACTCATGGGAAACTCGCTGGCTATTGATTGGATTATAGACACTGCGTCCACGGGCGCCTTATTATCCTTATTGGAAAGTTACTCGGGTTACAACCCTTGCCTCGCACAAAGATGTCCACCTCAGCCGGGCACAACATACACAAGGGGAGAGCACACCCTCTCCAAAGTCCTCGGCGATACATTAAGTCCTTTGCCATCCGTCAAGATGGCACCAATGTTGCCAAGCCCAATTAGGCTCTTAAGCAAGCTTACCTCACAAAGTAGGCTAGAAGCAAAGCCCAAAACGTTGATTCAAACTAATGAGAAGCGTTAACGCAATTATAGCTTATCTCTCTTTTAGCACAATATGCGTCCCATGAAGGTTGATATCCAGAAGTCAGGGCTTCGAGCCCTCCTTGTAAGCAGGTCATGCGACCTCCCTCGAAATGTACTAAGGGCTAACACCCTCTTTTGAAATGAATAAAACTACTTCTTTTGTGTATTACTTGTTTACATTGTGTAGATTTAAATTCTTATCATCGCATGTGTTTACTTTTCCTTTGTGATTTATATATGCATATAGGATAGTTGCATCATACTTGCATCTCCAACAAACACACAAATACACTCAACAACCATGGCATGGTGCTGGGCACACTTCCCATCCTACAACAAAACAGTGCAGGTAAATTCACCCCAAGTTACCTTACACGGACAACAAACCTAAGGTAACGTCGTCCCGATCATGATATCGGACGATGTCCTGACATAGCAGCAGATACCCATATTTGTCAAATATATCTTACACTACAATAAGGATTGATCAACCAAGGTATCACTCTTGACAATATGCTCCAATAACAAGCTCAAGCAACAAGTGCTCCTATAATTGGCACTAAACAAAATATACAAGGCTAAATGAAAGTTGCTACAATCCTAGTCTAACACCATAAGAGATAGCATGTCTAATAGAGGAATTGATCACTCGTTGGATATGTTACCCGAGGTTGGACCAACAATGTACAATCGAAACTCTTTCACAGCCAAATCATGATAAGAATATATACGATTAAACCAAAGGTGGTCGCCAAACGGCACTGTCAAAAAGAAATTAGTAAAAATATCAAAGATGCCTCCCACATAGGAGGACTTAGCACAAAACAACAACAAAGTCACGCCTCCTACAGCTGATGAATTTCCAATAAAGACGAAAATGTTTCCACAAAGGTGCATACGAACCTACAAGACTTATGTTCAACACGAGAAACTAGGAGAAAGAGGCTAAAATGAGCAAGTTTAAGTCTGTTCACCATCAGGATCCCGTTGATCGTCGTCCCCTTCATCCTCGACGTCAGTGACAATATGCACATGCTCGGACTCGACAACCGGGGGAGGGACCACGATGTTCGCAGCAGCAGCGGCGGCGGCTCGTTGACGCTCTCGGAGGAGAACAACCTTACAAGCTTTTTTCATCAGCACCTTATACTCGGCATGAAGGTTATTCAACTTCTCATTCTTCTCCGCTTGGGAAGCAGCTAATTCTTCCTTATGACTGCTCACCAACTCATTAAACTCCTGATCAATGCCCCGCCTAGCCGCCCTCTCTTCCTCGAATTGACGCTCCAACTCTTCCTTTTGCTTACAAACCTCTGCAAGAGCAAAGCAAAAAGATTAACTCACGCCAAATATCATTTCTGTTTTAATCGAATCTTTTCGGCATCTAGAGCACTAAGCCGGGCATCTACAGGAGTCACTGCCATGTCACCATGAGGACAAGATAGCATATGCCTATCCCGCTCCTTCTCTAGGGCAACATAATCCCGCTTAAGCCTCCTCAGTGCTTCCCTATCATCTTTAGCCTGTGCTATGATAGGAATATTATCGCATTGCCAATTAATAATCCCACAGTTGATCTCATCTGAATTCTCCACAGTTGCTCTGTTAGCTTTCTCAAGCAAATCCCGTAATTCCACAGTGCGTCTCCGATGTACCGCAACTTCACATTCTCTTGCTCTAAGGAGTCAATCTTACATTTGCCTGCGCTGACATCCAGCCTAAGACCACTGCGTTCTCTAGCATGTCTATGACCAACATTATCTAACTGCTCCTCCAATCGTTTGACCATAACTACCAATACAGGGACTATTTCAGAAGTCTCATCCCTATCAAAAAGGTGTAATATTAAGGATATAGAACGGTTAAATACCTTCTAACTCCTTCTTATCCCGATGAAAGGCTGATGCTTCATCCCTCGCCAATGCCAATGTGGTCCGAAGTAGTTGAACCTCTTGCTCAGCAGCTTTGGCCTTCCTCATATCCACGCGAGCCTCGGCTAGCATACCAATCCTCAAAATTGTTGCTCTAAAGATACAACAATACCAGTCAAGACTTGGGTAAAAAAAAAAAAAAAAAAAAAAA